>NC_092202.1:1327500-1627500 GCF_043641665.1 Enoplosus armatus | reverse complement strand
TTGGGATTTAATGTTGTGTTTTTTGTTTCAGGAACGATGGGCAGTTTTGGATCCTGGAAATTTATCTTTGCATCTTTTCTATCCATCTCACCATCCTTCAGAGGGGGTAGGGGAGCAAGGGAAAGAGGACTGGTTGAGTTTTGCACTGTGATGTTTGGCAAAAGAGTAGTAGTAGCTTCCATCCCTCCAGCCTCAGCTGAGGAGAATGAGGCTGTGAAAGGAAAGTGGTTAGATGAGAAAAGAGAGCTCTTGGAGTCATCTATATGAGTAACAGGGCCTCCTGTGTCAGTGCCTGCCTCTTCAGTCTGACCTGAGTCTGATGTGTTAGTCTCACTGCGTTTGGTAACATTTTGAAGAGATCCTAAAGTTATAGGGCTGTTCCTTTCTTTGACCGCCTGATTTGTCAGGTGGTCAAGTCCAAGGGATGGCAAAGTCGCAGAGCTGTCCATCTCCATGACTGGACGAGTGACATCTGTTGGTGTGTCCTGAGAGTTGTAGTTTTGGGTTCCTCTTCCTGTTAGTGTAGCAGGTCCAAGGGGGAGAGAAGAGCAAGGTATTAGATAGGTTGGGATGTTGGGATGTTGAGAAACAGAAAGATGGTCATTGCAGGACACCTAGTCAAAGTTTTTCCCTGGCCTGGAGTTCCATCTTATGTCTTATCATAAATGATTCTATGAAATTCAGACCACTGATCACAGGATATACTGTATGTCCATTCAGAATTGTACAAGTTGCATACCTGGCAGAGAAGTCACTTCATCTTCCTGTAGTGTAAAAATTGAATTCCCTCCGTCCACCACCGTGATGTTACTCCCACTCCAAGGACTACGACTCCCATCACGCACCACTGCAGATTCAATACCTGCCCAGTACACAAAGTAAGACTGCACCACTGTGATGCTGGAATGACAAAGAGGTTTGTGCATTGCTGAATAAAAATTATGCAATACAACCCTGAACTTGTACAAATGGTAGGCTCGTACTTACTAGAACCTGATGTCTCCCATGGGTGCATCAGGAGCCCTCCACACAAATGAGAGGTTTCTCTTCAGCTGTTTGTCAGAGTGTGTGAGGGTGTCGCCCTCCGAGAGGCAGCGCAGTGTGTGTGTACCAGGTGGAGTAAGGGTCCAGGAGCCACCCACCAGCACCCGACCCACTCTGGTAGACCTGACCCCGGTTCCAATTCCAGCTCTGGCCCCGACCCCAGCCCTGCCCCCGGCACCCTCCGCACCGCGAGCCTGCAGCAGGAAACCCATGAAGTCCCGAGAGCTTCGGACAGTTACTGAGGACACGAATACAGAGAACTATCTGTAGGTTATTTAATATTGAATTAGTACCTGTGACCAACTGTGCTGACAAGTAGAAGTACGTTGCTTTTAGTTCTTTAAACAATTCATTAACAGTTAAAATGACTACCTGTCAATAACTGTCACAGCAGGTTGTTCTTTAATTGGTTAGTGAGCGAATCCCAGAGATAAATGATAGTTAATTGCTACCTGTTACTAACTGTCCAGGCAGGTAAGAAGAGGCGGATGTGCGCAGGGTGACGTGGCTGTGCTGCGGGTCCTGGGGTTGAGCACGGATGTGGCCGGGAATCATTTCCTGGCAGGAGGCGTGGCTGGCACCGCGGGAGAACGTCAGGGTGGATTGAACCACCGAGAATAAGACCAAGCCCACCCCGAAGCAGTGGAGGGTAGACTGCATCTCTACACACACACATAGACACACAAACCTTATGTTGTAATGGCGGTAATTCCCCCGACTCTCTATTAATCTGAGAATTTAGTCTGAATACATGATGGACTGCCTTAAAAATGAGATATTTACCAAAACTAAACTCGCTGATGTGTTTTTAATCACTAACCTAACCCTTTATGGCACAGAGGAAGAAGATATGTCAGAGTTTGGAAACACACTTGTTAGCAGTTACATTCATTGTTGGTTTTGCTCTTTTCTTGAAATTTTTCGACAATAAGAAAAAATATAGAACATCACCAGACTTCCTTTAATATTTCTGGCCTATCAAATGTCACCCCACATGTGCACATTCACGTTCTCATAGTTTTTAGTGCCTCGTAAAAATATTCAAATAATAACAATAACAACGGCAGTATTTACTGACGATGGTGTAAATTCATTTAAATCGCAAACAAAATTAAGATGAAAGTTAAATAGCAATGAGAAGAGAGGATTTATTTGTGATTTGTCTTGTTTTTGTTGTTTATGCAGGACATTTTTGTTAAAAAGATCCCACTCATTAAGCAAATATTATTCTCTAAATGAGGAAATGTACAAATGAACGAATGGTGCAGAAGCGGCAGGTAGAGTCCAAGAATGTTTTCCATGAGCATCCCTACCTTGTGGAGCAGGAATGTTCAGGACGTCTATGAAATCTTCTTCTTCTTCAGTTTGTAAAGGATCACTTCCTCCCACTCTTCCAGTTCAGTTGTTGAGCTGGTGAGTGTGAGAAAGACTGAGAGCACTGAGTGTGAGGATGAGCTTGAAGGTTTGGGGGATCTCAGGGTCCAGGATATGGGGTGGGGATGGGGGGGGGGGGTTGTAGAACCAGAATATGTAGAGCTGCAGGTCGTGAACACATTTCATGCAATTTTGATAACATAATCTCAATATTAAAAGATGAAAAATAATAGTATGCTATTATGTTTATGTGTGTGTTTGTACAGAAGCCAAAATATACAATGATTAGTTTCTGCTTTGGCCCAATAATTCTACTTCTATACTAATATATATCGGTGCTCATTCTTAATGTTTTACACAATAACATTTTGTATCTCTAGCTCATATAAAGGCGTCCTATTTTTTCCTTTCTTTAGCACAACAGGCTTAACATACTATATAAGCAGCATCTGGTACCTGAAAATGATGTCGGTCCAGACTGAAATATCTCAACGACTATTTGATTTATTGTCTTCAAGACATTCATGTTCCCCTCACTTCGTGTTTAGTGCTAATTAGCAAATGTTAGCATGCTAAGACGCTATAGTAAGATGGTGAACATAACAAACAGTCTACTTACTAAACATCTGCATGTTAGCTTTGTCATTGTGAGCATGTTAGCATGTTGATGTTAGCATTTAGCTCAAACCACCATTGTGTCTAGGTACAGTCTCACAGTCTCTCTTGTTTTCATTTGTTGACATATTTTACTCTCCTGAATCCACCTGTGGTTTTGTTTTTAGTTCATTTTATGTTTTAGCATCCTGTTAAGCCAGAAGTGGACCAGATGTTCTAAGTTAAGAAATTCAATCAAAGCCTCTGTATGTAGCATTTGATCACTTCACTCATTTCGACGTCTCTCGGCCTCCGGTGCTGTGCAGTAATCAGCTGTCTCCTGCATGTGATGCCACATGTTACTCTGCAGAAGGAGAGGCGACGGGTCTTTTCTAGTGGGGGTATTTCTATGGGATTAGGACCCCCCCCACACACACACACACACACACACTAACAGGATGTACACCAGCTGTAGTCGCCTCCCTCCAGGATCTCCCAAACATTTATCTCACACTTCTTGCCCCCCCCACCTCACTGCCTTTGTCTGTTTGTCATTGTTAAACACAACTGCAGGGAGTCTTCATGAGAACCTGAGTGTCATCAAACTTAATCGATCAATCGTTTGAATCATTTTTCAAACAACAGTGCCAAACACTCCCCTGTGCTACTTTTCTTTGTTTTATGTGATTGTGAATTTAATATCTTTGGGTTTTGGACTGAAACAACCGATTTAAAGACCTCAGGTGATTACAATTTCCTACATTTTAGAGACTAAATGATTAATTGAGAGACTGGCCAACACATCAAGTATGAAAAAATAATAATACTAGTAACAAATATTATAAGGAATATCCATAAAAAAACAATAAGTAAATAAAGCAAAACTCAAAAAAACCTCAAATAAATATTAATTGAGAAACAAATCAGCACGTTGATCAATGATGTTATAATTGTTGGTTGTGAAATCCACCGTATTGATAGATAGAAGATAATGACACATTTAAGTCACAATCATTAGAACAAAATGTCGAATATCAGCTGTTCTGATTGTACTTTTACTCAAATAAAGGATCTGATCTTCCACTACATATCACTCCTGAACAAATCTTTACAGTGTGTTGTAGAACATTTATTGAGTGTTTATATACGTGTACAAATCATTCACAGGCTTCACGAGCTAGTTCAATATTTTACAAACAGAACATGTGATCAGTATATAAAATATGATGCTGTGTCATAAATGGAACAACACAAAAGTAAATAAAGCATTTCAAATTAGCTCCACTTCAACCAGCTACAACATTAAAGTACTATTTCATATATAATACAAACAAATACTCCGAGTTCCTTGTTGCCTCGTATGCAGTTGTGATGTGAAATTATCACCTGCATGATCACATAAACCTTGTGTTTCTGATCCCGGCTCCTCCTCCTCCTCCTCCTCTCTGCACTGACAGCTACAACATTTTTATAGGTTTTTTTTTTACAAGAATACTATAATATTGCGGGTACTTCTGCAGTACAAGGTTCAGTTTGGTAACCAGTGCAAACCAAGCAGGCAGGTAGGGGTTTCCCTTTTAAACTTATATTTAGTTTAGACGAACTTTCGTTCATGTTTTTGATGTTTCACAACATGTATTAAGTCAATTATGATGAAACTGAAAAAGCGACTTTGTGATTAGGTTGGATTGTCACTCTTTAGCTTCTCGACAGGAGCAGACTGTTAAAGATTACCAACATGCGTCGGACATTCGTCATGTGTAAAATCCAGACGAGACATAACATTCAGGCAAAAAATTCATTTTCAAAATGAAGTTTAGAAGTTTTGTTTCAAAGGTTGTGACATCAAAGATTGATGGAGACATCTTAAAAACTTCAACGATGACTTTAATGCAAAGACTTTGCGCTGGCGAAGGTAGACAAGTCAGTTCTCCTCCCAGTTAGCTCCCAGTAATCCAGTTAGACGTCATTCATTGATTATAGTGTCGCAGCAGCGTTTCGTGTTACTTTCCTTAACAACAAAGTGCTTTACAGAAGAAAAGCGAAATAAAAACAACTCAGGGATCATAAAATACTGCAGGATACAATCAAGTTGAAAATGTCTCTCTGCTATAATGTGTGTGTGTGTGTGTGTGTGTGTGTGTGTGTGTGTGTGTGTGTGTGTGTGTTGCAGGTAGATGATGGCGTGTGTGTTGGTTCCTCTTGTCTTGACTGTCCTCCTGACTGAGACGTCTTCCTCATCTTCAGGTAAGAAAAACCATCAGATGGAGATCCTGCTTCAACGCGCTGACGGTCAGATTATAACGACTGATATATGGTGGGTTAGTTCATTATGATTAATGAATATGTCACCCACACGGCTCTTTGGTGTGTTTTAATACTTATAATTGAATAATGTGTCTGTAGGGACGGAGCAGGCCCTCCCATGCCCACCTCGGTGGCTCCTGTTTGGGCAGAGATGCTTCGCTTTCTACCCTGTGTGGAGCTCCTGGAGCTCTGCTAATGTAAACTGCAAATAAAACACGTTTGAATTTATAACACATAAGATTCAAATATTACATGGCTGTCATCATGTGACATCGTGTGTGTGTGTGTGTGTGTGTGTGTGTGTGTGTGTGTGTGTGTGTGTGTGTGTGTGTGTGTGTTAGTCTGTGTGCTCTCAGACAGGTGGCAAGCTGGCGTCGCTTCACACACCAGAGGAGATGCAGTTTGTCCGTCAGCTGGCAAACACACACACACCTGTGTGGCTGGGTGGACACCAGGAAGTACAGGTAGGTGTTTGTGTTGGTGTGTGTGCGCTTGTACTTCAGTGGTAGAGGACGTATTCAGGTCCTTCACTTAGTCTGTAAGTTTAATCAGTGAACTGTCCTTAAAGTATTAAAGCAGTCAGATGTCCTCCTGTGTCTGTCCTCCTGTCACTGTCCTCCTGTGTCTGTCCTCCTGTGTCTGTCCTGTGTCTGTCCTCCTGTGTCTGTCCTCCTGTCACTGTCCTCCTGTGACTGTCCTGTGTCTGTCCTCCTGTGACTGTCCTGTGTCTGTCCTCCTGTGTCTGTCCTCCTGTCACTGTCCTCCTGTGTCTGTCCTGTGTCTGTCCTCCTGTGTCTGTCCTCCTGTCACTGTCCTCCTGTCACTGTCCTCCTGTGTCTGTCCTCCTGTGACTGTCCTCCTGTGTCTGTCCTCCTGTGTCTGCCCTCCTGTGTCTGTCCCCCTGTGTCTGTCCTCCTGTGTCTGTCCTCCTGTGTCTGTCCCCCTGTGTCTGTCCTCCTGTGTCTGTCCTCCTGTCACTGTCCTCCTGTCACTGTCCTCCTGTGTCTGTCCCCCTGTGTCTGTCCTCCTGTGTCTGTCCTCCTGTGACTGTCCTGTGTCTGTCCTCCTGTGTCTGTCCTCCTGTCTCTGTCCTCCTGTGTCTGTCCTCCTGTGACTGTCCTGTGTCTGTCCTCCTGTGTCTGTCCTCCTGTCACTGTCCTCCTGTCACTGTCCTCCTGTGTCTGTCCTCCTGTGTCTGTCCTCCTGTGTCTGTCCTCCTGTGACTGTCCTGTGTCTGTCCTCCTGTGTCTGTCCTCCTGTGTCTGTCCTCCTGTGTCTGTCCTCGTGTTATAGATTCTGTCATTAGAGGATTATTCCTCATCATTAATGTGAAGCAGGATGTTACTGTTGGAGTTGGTTGAGGTGATCAGCTAATGATTATTAGTTCACTGTGGATGAATCAGCTGATTATTTTCTCCATTAATCGATCAATCGTTTGGTCACAGTGACTCAGAGCCCAAAGTGATGCCTTCACAAAGCTCCACGTTATTAACAAGACATCACAATTATTAACAGCATTCAGAGGAAAAGCAGCACATCTGCATCTGAACAGCTGGAACCAGCAAATCATTTTCTATCAATCGACTAATTAATCTATCCACTAATTGTTTCAGCTGCACTTGTACAAACTGTTTATAACAAAGCCTCATATTTTAAGTAGTAACTAAAGCCGTCAGATAAATGAAGTCGAGTAGAAGTCTGAATCTCGCTCTCTTTGTTTTTCTCTCTGAAGAATGACTCCTCCTTCAGGATCAGTGGTTGGACCAATCAGAAGCAGGGAAAGACCAGCGAGGGCGGGGCTTGCATGGAAATGGCACCAAAGAGTAAAATGATTAAGTAGTTAATAAATGGATTATTGTATATGGATGTAACAGTTTTGGAGTAATGTAAAAATTACAAAATAGTTTATAATGATTGCAAGATTATTTTTCCTTAAAAAAATCTAAAAATGTAACTTAAACGTATTGTGCTCAGGTGGCGAGCTGCACGGCGCCCCCTGTGGAGAGCTGAGGTTCTACATCTGCTCCACCACAGTCAGGTAGGCTGAAAACAATGTTGGAGGAAGTCTTCAGATTCTTTACTTTAAACTCTCGATGCCTCACAGCTTTAACGTGGCGGTGAACTGTTTGTAGGTTGTTTCTTCACAATAATTCATGTCAGTTGAAGAAGTTAAGAAGCTACCTGACGAGTTCGCAGGTAAACCACCGCGGATTCATCACAGTCGCTCCGTTAACTGGACATGAAATTGTAAACAGATCTGCTGCCGTTACTTTAAACTGCAAATGTATGAAAATAAAAAGTACAGCTATGACGTGTGATGATGAGACAGTTCATGACTCCGCTCATCAGCATGTTCTTGAATAACTGTGTTGTTGTAAATCAAGTGCTTGTTTCTGTTTATCTCCAGTTCCAGCTCTAAAATCTTCCCCAGCAACAGGAAACCAGTAGAGCCAGGTGAGAGTTCACTGTAGGGCTGCGACCAACGATTATTATTAATCATTTAGTCTATAGAATGTCACAAAACTGTGAAAAATGCTCATCACAAAGACCCAGAAAGTGACGCCTTCAGATTGCTTCTTTTGTCCAACCAACAGTCCAAAACCCAAAGACCCTTCATTTACTGTTTATCCTCACATTTAAGAGGCTGGAATCAGCAGATGTTTGACATTTTTGCTTGAAACATGACTGAAACGATTAATCGATTATCAAAATAGTTGGCAACTAATTTTCTTTCCAGTACATAAATTACTGTCATGATACTAGTTAGACAAAACAATCTCAACTCTTTTACTACTTGATACGAAACACCTGCGATTAATAAACACGACCACAAAGAATGAAATGTCTTTAAACTAGATTTTGACACAGAGCCCCTCAGCGTTTGTTGGTTTCTCAAAGTACCTCAAACCCTGCTGGTCTCTTGTGAGTCTGTTTCTTCGTGTCTCTCAGGCGTCGACTCCGCTGTGAGGCTGTCAGATGTTGTGTGGGGTTTCAGCGACTTGCTGGCGGAGGAGATTCTCAACTCGTCCTCCTTCCTCAAAGAGCTCCGGTCCGGCCGGCTGACGCAGCGCTGCTACACCACCTTCATCCAGCAGGAGGCGCTCTATCTGCACAGAGTCAGCAGCACACTGGAGGTCAGAGGTCAACACTTTTAGATTTTGTCTGGTTTGTCTTTCTTTCTGCTTTTCTTTCTTTACTAAACTAATAATAAACGAACTACTCGTTCTTTTACTTTTGTTTCAAAGTGCTTGTAACACTCCTACACTTCCTTTCAGCAGCTTTTCTAACTGTCTTTAAACTCCCCACAAAAAGTAAGAAGGCGTCACACTTTCTAAACGCACTTTTTCTCACCTGATGCCGACCAAAGTCCGGGTTAAGTAAAGTAACCCTCTCCAAACTGATCTCTGTGTTTCCTCCTGTATGACTTGATGTTTGCTCTCTGCTGTAAATGAGATTTTATGTCCCAGTCTGAGGCGGTGTGACTGGGTGGTGATGTGAGCGTCTTGTTTGTTCCCGCAGGTCCTGATAAGTAGTTTACAGGAGGCCGATGACATGAGGTCACTGCTGCTGGACACATGGAAACACTACAGCAGCAGGACGCAGGTGAGACACGCAGACCGGCTGTTTTACAAAGAGCATTTAACGCCCCATCAGATAATAAATCAGATGAATGGGAGGGAAATGTCATTTAGTTCGTCATGTAAAGAAAGCTTCATTGTCTCCTCCTCCAGAGCCTCCTCACTTCGCCTCCCCCCCGGTGGCTCCTCTTCTCCCTGCAGTCTTTCCACTCGGTGGTTTTGGAGGAGCCGGTCTACTGGCTGGTGGCTCTGTCGGCCCGGGCCTGCCTCCGTCGCTTCCTGGCCGGTGCCCTGCTGGCGTCCGGGTCCGAGGCTGAGGCCGGCAGCCTCTACCAGAAGTGGAGTGAAGACAGTCTGAAGGAGGCCGCCTGGACACGCAGGTACACGAACTATCATGATCCATGCAGGTACAAGTACAGGGTTTTACTCCAAAGTGAGATAGCAGCCGTTTGGAAGTCTTTCACAGTAGTAATACCACACTTTTTAAAAAAAAATACTCCATTACAAGTAAAAGTCCTGCATTCAACATTGTGCTGTAATAGAAAGTGTCTAAAGTAAAAGTACTCATTAGGCTGCAGAGTGGCTCCTGTACAGTGGTGGAAGGAGTACTTAAATAAAAGTAAAAATAGTCATGCATTCAAAACTTCACTCAAATAAAAGTACAAAAATATTAGCATCTAAATATACTTAAAGTACCAAAAGTAAATGTACAAATTTCAGAATAATATATGTTATTTTGTTGGATCTTAATTAGTGATGCATTACTGTGTCAGCATCTCTTTAATGTTGCAGCTGGTAAAGGTAGCTTCATCAATAATAATACTTAATATATTTGTTGATTATATTTTGTATAAATAATCTGAATCTGATCTGTATTGGGGTAAAAAGTACAATATTTGCCTCACAAATGTAAATCTCAAAATTGTACTTAATTACTTAATTGCTGTTGTCTACTTTAGTCTTTAAATCCATCATAATTAATACGTTGATGTTTTTGTAAAATCTTGATCTTCAAAGTAACGTGTAACTACAGCTATCAGATAAATGTAGTGGAGTAAAAAGTACAATATTTATAAGTATAAAGTCAAGTAAAATATGTGTGTGTGACAGGTACAGAAAGGTGATAGAGGAGAACCAGGACCACATGGACGTGTTTAAAGCCATAAACATCTTCAGAGAGCACATGATGAACCAGAAGAGTTTCTACAAGGCTGTGTAAGAACATATCAGTCCGTCTGTGGACGTATCTGCTTATTGGTCAACGTGGGCCTTTAAAACCTGTGTGTGTTTCTGCTGCAGAGTCTGTGATGAAGAGGATGATAGATGATGAGAGCTGGGTGGGGCTGCTGATGAAGGTGAGCAAAAAAATATTCACCTTAACAAGTCATTTAATTAGATTTTTTATTTATTTTTATGGTCCAGCAAATAGGATACACAGGACAGGATGTATAACTCACCTCCAACTCGACCGTTTTATTTTCTGTATTTTCCAGACAGAAGCAACAGTCCCTGAAACAGACCTCCTCTTCACTTTTACTTGTACCAGAGTATTTTACAGTGTGGTATTAGTACTTCTACTCAAGCAAAGGCTCTGAATACTTCATCACTTCCCTGCAGACGAGCAGCAAAAACTTCAGTTTTCTCCTACTTGTCATCACACAGACAGCTGTCTCTGTCTCCCCCTGCAGGATACAACAGGACAATGCACTCAAATACACTGAAATACACAGTACTACTGCAATATTGGACCTGGTGCTACTGATACTGCTGTCACTGGTGTCTGACTCTACTCCTTAAACTTCTACTACCACCACCGATACTTTCCCCACATCTTTTATAACTATCAATACTTCTACTTATTACCTATTACTGCAACAACTGCTAATACTACTGTAACTACTACTACTGCTACTACAATTAGGCTTCCACTACTTTTACTACAACTGCACTCAGACATTTACTACAGCTTCTACAAATACTGTTGAATTCCTATTACTATCACCAATACTTTAGTACCTCGATTCTAACTATCACTTCTTCTCCCCCTTTCTTTTACTACAGCTATACTCATGCATATCCTACTACTTCTACTAGTAGTACTAGTATCCTACTCTACTATTACTGCTATTATGACCACTTACTACAAGCTACCTACTTCTTAAACTATGTATACTTCCACCAATACTTGTATTACTTCTATTCTCTACTACTAGGCTCCTGCTACTTTTGCCACAACTGTATTCATGTATGTGCCACAAATACTATTACTGTTATATACTCTATCCTGTATACTTGTATTACTACTACTGTTTGTAATAACTTGTACTGCAACTATTACTGCTAAAATTACTACTATTGCTTACTGCTACTATAACCAATACTTTTACTAGTACTGTAAAAACTATCACTACTTCTACTACTTAAATATTACTACTACTGTTACCACTACTTCTTAAACCACTACCACCTATACTTTTACTACCTCTATTATAACCACTATGATTACTTTTACTAGTACTGCTACTACCATCATTACTACTACTGACCTACTAGAACTAATGTTGCTTCTACTACAACTTAAACTACCACTACTACTATTACTATTAGTAGTATTACTAGTACTATTAATAATAATGATGTACTACTACTATTATTCTCACTATTACTACAACCCTGACTACTACCTAATACTACTACTACTAGCCTACACTACACTGCTATAGCTAGGCTACTGCTTAAATTACTACAATAACTTAACACTATTACTTCTAGTCTACCAGTACTACTTACTACTACTCTTAAAGTTCTACTACCGCCAACACGTTTATCTACTGTTAGAAGTAAAAATGTGATATTGTTATTACCTCTACTGTTTATTATAGGCTACTAGTACTTCTACAACTACTACTATTACACCCACTATTGACTGTATTACTTCTACTGCTGTACTACTAACTACTACATCTGATACTACAAGTGGTACCATGAAGCCAATTGATTGTACTACAGCTGGTACTATTAGCCGATACTAAAACCATTATTACTTCTACTGCTGTTACTACCACTAATATGACTATTAGTACATCTATTACTAGCCGACTACCACTTCTTCTTCTACTACTAGGCCATTGCTAGTACTACTATACAAAGTACTACATCTACTGCAGTAGTGTATAAAGTCTATACTGTAGTAGCCAGTACCAGTACCAGTACCAGTACCTCACTGCTTTCTACTGTACAAACCTGAACCTATCTACCGGGTTTAGGCGCGAGCGTGAGCGCGTGCGCACGGGTTCACGCGTGTCCCTGCCCTTGTGCTATGATCCGGCGCGTGGACACAGACACACCGCATCCCTCTGAGAGAGAGAGACAGGGAGAGAGAGAGACAGGGAGAGAGAGAGACAGAGAGAGAGAGAGGAGGCGGAAACCTCCATCTGCCCTGCTCGGTGACCGACCCGTCATCCTCGGGCTCCGGGAAGAAACGGATCATCTCCCCGCCGTTTCGTTCTCGTGCCCGCCGTGAATGAGGACAGCGGAGGAGAGCGCGAGGGCATAATGTGACGAAAGGAGGAGGAAAATGAATTTAACATGGAGGAAATCTATAGTCTATATATAGTCTATATATAGGCTATGCCCCGGACTGCACCGCCGCCGCCGCCACCTGCCCTCCCGGTACCGGTAAGTCACGGAGGAAAGAGCAGCAGGGAGAGAATTGTCAGTCCCGGGGCGGGTTAGTGCTAGCAATGGCCGGTTATCGATGCTAGCTGACCCGTGAAAATGACTTTTGAGGTCTTGTGAGGTCGGGTTACCGTTCAGCCATGTTGCAGGAGAGCGAGAGGGAGGAGGGGGGTGGAGGAGGAGGGGGGGGGGGGGCGAGGAGGTGGGGGTAACGGCTGGGCTCTTGACACCTGCCCTCGTTCCCGGTAACTGGAGGAGGGGGGGAAAATTCGTGAAAAGAAAAATGTCTAAATTGGCGGTTAAGCGGCAGTAAAGAGCCCACCGTCATCCCACACCGGGAGATGACTTTCTGACTCGGTGTGTCGGGAGTCTGAGTGCCGTTCAGCCATGTTGCAGGGGGAGGGAGAGATAACTAGCTAACGGCGGGGCTCCGGGGGCTTTGACACCGACCGACCGACACCAAGGGGAGGGGAGGAGGGGTTATGGAGAGAACTAGTGCCCGGTCATTTTCGCTCCCCTCTCGGATGCGGATGCGGCGGCGGCGGCAGCCCGTACCGTGTCGCCTAGAGACGGAGGCAGGAGGCTGAAAGAAACGGGGTCGACGAGGCGATGAAAGGCTGTCGGTTTCATTAGTTTTAGTTAATAATTTGATTTATAGGTTATTTTAATTTAAAAGAAAATATTTTTTTAATTGACTATTTTGATTTTTAAAATATATTTGTATTTTTTTTTTTTTTTTTACATAATTTGTCTTTTTTTATTTTAATTTCTGTGAAGCAGAATTTTATTTTTTTTTGTTGACCACTTTATTTTTTAGTTTGAATTATAATTTCAATTTTATTTTTGTCTGAATAAATTTTTTTTAGGCTCAAATGTTTAAATTTTAGTTTTTTATTCTATTATCTAAATGTGATTTTGTCAATACATTCTTTATATCATTTTATTTTTTATTACACATTAGATTTAAATACAATAGCAGGGGATACGTCTTCTCTAATATAGTATTAAATACTAATAATTTAGTTTTTTGAACTTAGTAGGTTGCTTTGTCATTTTTTATGCAATACCTCATCAGGATTTTTGACCATTTAAATGAAATACATTTTACTACAGAGGCTGGCTGATGTGTTAAATGTTATATGTAATTTCACCGCAAGGGCGAGGTGTGATCAGGAATAACAGCTGGTGGCAGGTGGAAGTGGTTATTGATGATTATTGATCATAATTGATGATTGTTTGTCGTGGGAAGGTCAGGGCAGGAGACGACACAGCAGGGTCCGTTACCATGGCGATAACAGGAATGATTTATCCCCTTATTATTGGTCCTTATCCATTCAATAATTTATTCATTCACAGATTCACTTTGTTCATATTCCTTTTCTTCTTTTCCTCTCCACCCCCTCCTCCCTTTACCACCCCCCCCCCCCTGTCTCCATCCTCTTCTGTCCTCTCTCGCCCTTCATCCTGTCTCTTTTTTTCTCTCCCTTGCTCTCTCAATCCATCTTCTTTCCTCCCTCTCCCCTCTTTCACCTCCTTTCCCTCCATCTATCTCTTTCTCTCTCTTTCAGGTCAATGAGAGTCAGCAACAGCTCAGTCTGAACAGCAAATCCTCTCTCTCTCTCTCCAGTTTCTCCTTTACCTCGATCTCCCCTTTTTTCTCTATCATGCTCTCCTCACTTCCATATGTTAAAAAACACAGTCGTGTTATTTTAGTAACACTGCCTTCCTCCTCCTCTTCTTCCTCCTCTTCCTTCTCTCTTGCCCTCCTCTCTTCTGAGTTTTGACTCCCTCTCCTTTCACAAACACACACACCGGAAAATGAAGCGTGGGTCGAGTGTGTTGCAGCCTCCCTCTGATGCAGCCAAACGACACACACACCCTGCAAACACACACACAAAGACACACACCAGTGATGGTGCTCGCTCGCTGAGTGTGCCGGACACACGCGCCGAACGCGCACCGGACGCACACGCCACAGGTTCGAGCCCCTTCCCAGCAGCCACCTCTCTCTTCAGCCCTGATGTCAGCTCCAAGATGGCGTCCGACCTCCTCATCAGACTGTCAGGTAGCACACACACACACGCTTACACACACATACATGTACACAAATACATATTATACAGCAATATAGTCAACAGTAGTCGGTTGAGGCTTTTATCCACAGCGACTTATAATAAGTGCGTTTTAAACCATGAGACCAAGAATCATCAAGAACATCAACTTCATCAAATGTTCTGAGTTTCTTCAAGAGCTTCATTTAGAGACATTAAGAGAAAAAGGCCATCGTGTCTGAACACATGAGGTTTCAGGCTGCGATGGAGGATGTGTAGACTCTCTGCTGTCCTGATGTTGATGGTGGAGCCAGGACAGCAAACAGTCGTGGTTTTGTTGAGCGGCAGCTGGACCCCCCCTCTTAGCTATAGAGTCGTAAGCCGATTGGCAGTAGCAGAGCGAGTGGACAGGCTGGGGTGTTTGATTTGACCCGGTCCTGGATGTAGGATGGGCCTGAGCCATTTGCACCACGGTAGCCAAGCACCGGTGTCTTGAATCGGATTCGAGCTGCCACCGGTAGCCGGTGCAGTGTGGGAGAACTTGGGTAGGTTGATGCCCGGCTGAGCTGCAGAGGTCGGATGGTACATGCAGGCAGACCAGCCAGGAACCAGAACCTGTAGGCCGCCTCCTGACATGGTGGAGGATGAATCTGCAGGAGCAGACAGCTGGCCATCCACAGTCTCACCCAGGCGGGGACACCACAGAGTTCTCAATGATAATTTAATCGATGACAAATCTGATAATTGATCAGTAATTTAAGTCATTGATGTCATCTTCTCAGATATGATCATTTGTTTATTTTGTGACATTCTAAGGACTAAACATTTCATTGATTAAATAATATGATAATGAAAATAAATGTTAGTTTTTACTATTTGGCCAAAGGTATGAGGACAGCGGGGTAATTTTGGACGTTTTTCCTGTTTCGGTGTCTTTGTTCCAATGAAGGGAAGTCTTAAATGTAACAGCACATTGTATTTTAGATAACAGCGTGTTTTAAATTTGTGGCAACAGTTTGTCCCTTTCTTGTTTCTTGTACACAAAGCGAGGTCCGTGAAGAAATGGTTTTCCCAGTTTGATGTGGAAGGACAGGCACAGAGCCCTGAGACCAGAAGAGTGGAGGCTGTTACAGCAGCAGATTAATGCTCATTGTTTTGGATTGTTCATCAAGTGATGTTCAGGTGTCCACGTGCTTTTGGCTATGTAGTGTGCTCTCATGGTGAGTTGAGTGCAGTTATCAGGCCGTAATGTGAACTCTACTGTAATCTATTTACAGTTAACTTGAATCATATCACACTCACACGGCTCACTTCCCTTTTTCTATCTCTCCCTCTCTTCAGAGGCCACCCAGAAGGCACAGATGCATCCTGGGAGGCAAGCGGGGGCGGAGCCTCAGAGGCGCGAGGCCCTGCTGGAGGTGCGCGGCGGGCAGCAGGACGAGCCCGGCCTGGCTCTCTCACCGGACGGTCCCGGGGCGAGTCCCGAGCCGCCGTCACTCTCACACACACCTGATGGCAACGCTGCCACGGACACACTGGCCTCAGACATGCTGAGGAAGCTGGCAGGTAGAACATCAACAGTTCTGCATTCAAATGAATCCTTTTACTGGTGACTCTATGTTCATGGCTAAAGGTTGTTATTGTGTCAACCAAATGTTCATTATTGATTAATCTGTTGATTAAACGTTTAGTCTATAAAGTGTCAAAAGTTCTCAGAGCTCAAGGTGACGTTTTCAAATATCTTGACTTGTCCACCTAACAGGCCAAAACCCAAAGAATACCCGATTTACAACGCTTTGTAAATTGTAAATAGAGCAGGAACATGCAGGAAATCCTCACATTTGAGAAGCTGGAATCTGAGAATGTTTTGTATTCTGCCTTCATAAATGATTGAAATTGTTAAACAATCTTCAAAATTGTTGTTGATTAAAATTTCCTGTCAATCTACTCGTGGTTTCAGCTCTACTTCCATCTATTTATTATCTGAATTAGTGCAATTTTGTGAGCTTTCCACATAGGAAGTATTTCTATAACATGTCTGATAGCAGGCGAATAAACACACGGACTGATTTTCCACCAATCACAGAGCGTCAGGAGGTGAACAGCCACGTGGTGAGGGTCAAAGAAGAAGAAGAGCCGATGGAAGTCGACACATTGGTCGTCTCCGACCTCCTCCGCGATCGTCCAATCACAAAAGAGATAACCCCACCTTCCCCAAAGATGGCGAGCCACCATCTCTTCAGCATAAAAACAGAGGACCAGGGTCTCAGTGGCAACAAGATGGCAGAGCAGTTGCACCCCGGAGCCAAAATGGCAGATCAGCGTCTCCATAGCCTTAAAATAGAAGACAGATTTTATACTGGAGGCTGTCAGCCTGTCTCTAAGACGGCAGACAACGTCGTCTCTGGAGCCAACGAGTTCCAGTTTAGAGTGAAAATGGAGGATCAAGGCGCCACTGGAACCAAGATGGAGGACCAGCTTCTCTTTAAAACAAAAATTGCAGAGCGGCCTTTTTCTGCAGCCAAGATGAGCAACAAGTTTCTCTCTGGAGTCAAGATGGAGGAGCAGTTTCCTTCAGGAACCAAGATGGAGAACCAGCTTCTTCCTGGAGCCAACATGGTGGACCACGTTTTCTCCGGAGCAAAGACAGAGGAGCAGCTCTTCTTGGGAGCCAAGATGGAAGACCAGCTCACCTCTGGAGCCAAGATGGCCGACCAGTGCCTCAGAGCCGTGCTGTGGCAGGACATGTCAGTGAACCTGGCGTCCACGCTGCTGCACCAGCTCTCAGGTAGCACACAAACACATATTCTCACACTCCTGACTGAAACACACCGGCCAGTTAAAGATCCCCTCTCAACCACCTTCAATGTAAGTGATGGAGGACAAAATCCACAGTCCTCCTCACTTCCAGGTCTATCTGAAGTTAATATGAGGCTTCAGCTGTCCAGGTTAGCCAAATCAAGTAGGTGTCTTTCAAAGTTGGACCCTTTTTAGTACAAAATTCCCCCTTTTTGCCTCTTTTTGTTACTCTGCTTCCACAGAAGCTAAAGAGTAAATAAAAAGTGCATAACTCTGGAAGATACCCACTTGATTCAATCGACTCAAACTGCTAAAGCCTCATATCATCTTCAGATAAAGTTTTGACCCCCATCACTGACACTGAAAGTGCATGAAGAAGGATCTTTTAATGACCGGTGTGAACAGGAGGAACGTTACAGCCAGAAAAACCTGTTTCAATGTTCACGTGAGCACCTGACTGTTGTTAAAAGACTGTGAACAGCCCCGACTCTATAATCACAATGTTTCTGGCTTGAGTCTGGCAGGGGACCGTCTCATGTCAGTCATTCATAATAATAATAATAATAATAATGTATATTTATATAGTACTCATCAAAACCAGAGATTACAAAGTGCTTTACAAGGACAAAAGAAACAGGAACATTTATTTCATGCGTAAATAAACCACCTGATTGCAGACAAATGAACCCAAATTCAATAAGTTTTATAAAAATGAGATTCATCTCTCGTTTCCTGTCACGTTGTTCGCTATAGAAATAAAGGCTGAACGACTTTATTCAGTTAGCATGTTAGTATTTACAGTAACTAGTTTCATAACAATGTTACTGGTCACATGAATATCTGAAATAACAGCTTCATTAGTAATAACACACTGAACACATTAATAACACGCTGAATAAACATTGAAGAGTTTTCATTTATGTTGCAGAGAGGGTCAGTAAATCCAACAGTCGGCTGGTGGAGAGGACGACTCCGCCCATCAGAAGCAGGTAATGTTACACTTCCTGATCTTATGTGAACACTTTGACCTCTGACCTGCTTTGTTTTAACAGTGTGTGTGTGTGTGTGTGTTACCCTTCCTATAGTCCTGTTTTGAAGGTGAATGTGGACCCACTTTGCTCCTCGCTGCTTCTGAGCTCCCAGGAACCTCCACATGGTAATATACTGCACACACACACACACACACACACACACACACACACACACACACACAAAGAGATGGTGTGAGCAGCTACATGTACTTAGACACACTCACCGTGTTTAGATAAAAACACAGTGAGAATTGAGCTGCTCATGTTTTGCTCGAGGAGGCGTAGATCTTTGAGTGCTGATCGCTGTCTCATGGGAGTGTTCTTGTATACTGACTCGGTGTTTGTCGCTGGTGTAACAGGCAGGGAATGTAAAAAGACAGTCGGTCAGAGTGGAGGGATTAAAGGACGTTCCCACTGAACTGCTGATCTCAATGAAATTACAATTAACAGCAGGTCTGATGTCATGTTTTCATTTGATTTAGAGATGCACTCATCCACGATCAATTATCCATCATTCAGATTAACTGTCGGGTAGTGTCACGCCCAGTGGTGGAAAGTATATATACTCAAGTACTGTACACAAGTACAATTGTGAGGTACTTGTGTATTTCCGTTTTGTGATACGTGATACTTTTACTCCGCTGCGTGTCAGAAGCAACATTTATTTGATCATTTTAGTTACTTTGCAGATTCCGATTAATAATACTTAATATAATCCACAAATAATTGAGTCAGTTTTTATTTATATAGCCCAAAATCACAAATAAACTACAGCACCTGACACCCCCTGTCCTTAGACCTTCGATTCAGACGAGGAGAAACGCCCGATGAAACAGATACAACATGATCAAATTAGTTTGGGCGATCATGATGACAAAATTATAGATGAAGATAAGACGTTGTTGATCCCCGGGGGGGTCTAACGTGGCGTTGACACATATGATATCCTCATATCCGGATATTTTTCCCACCCTCCAGTAGTTGGCGTCCAGATGGAAAACAGCCTTTACGTTGCGGAGCAGTCAGGACGAAGAACAGGGCGAGACACTTTCGCTCGGGGTCGTGAATCAATCAGACTGAACTTTAACACACAAACAAATAACCAGACTCTCAAGTGTTCAGCGTGTTTGAGAGGGGGGGGGTCAGTGACCCGAGTTAATGACCACAGTTATTATAGAGCTGATTCCTGTCCCACATGAGTTCATTTCACCTGCCGAAAACTGGTTCAAGTTGAGACATGAAATACGGAGTTTGAAGGTTTATCAGACGCCAAAGAACGGCACAAGCACTTCAGTACTTCTCTGACACACTTTTTACAACTGCAAATAATTATTTATTAGATTATTTCATCTTCCCCCCCCCCCGACGATCGCGACGTGAACAGAAGAAATACTTTATTAATCTGATTTCAGTTTCCTCCTTCAGGTAGCTGCTGCAGGCTCCTCACAGACTCTCTTATACCCACTACACCAACATTACTAAATAAACACTTTTTGGGGGATTTGTGCGTTTAGTTTGCCTGCAGTGTTTTTAATGCAGCCTCATTATTATTATTATTATTTTTTAATGATCGTCTTTCACTGTGTTTGTCTGTGTTATGGATTTATGCTGCCACCAGATTGCCCTTTGGGTTTATAATAAAGATGGTACTGAAGCAAACTGACTAAACACAAACACTCGCAGTCTACAGTCACAGAGAAGTTTACCAATAATAACTTCCAGAGGGACTCATCATTAGTAGATTTTACACAGAAAAAAAAAAGAAAAATGTGGCAGCAAAGATTTATTACATGAATCGCTTAGAAGAATAATAACGACTATTTTTCTTCTTTTTTTCTCACAGAAACCCAAACCAGCCTCAGCAGAGATCAAACCACAGGTTGCTCTTACTTCTACAGGTAACACACACACACACACGTTTGTACTACTATACTTGTGAGGACCCTCACTGACACACTGGTTTCCCTGGCCTCTGACCCAAACCTCACTCGAGGTCTACGATCCATATTCTGAGATAAATTAAGAGTTTAAAAAACATTATTTTGTTAGCGTTAAAAAAAACTACAGCTGCCATCATCATTTTGGGAAATACACTTATTAACATTCTTAGAGAGAGTTAGATGAGAGGATTGATACCACTCTCACGTCTGTATGTTGAATAAGAAGCTACAGCCAGAAGCCTGATAGCTTAGCTTAGCATAAAGACGGGAAACAGCTAGCCTGGCTTTGTCAAAACGTAACCTACCCCCCCTTGTTTCCAGTCTTTATGCTAAGCTAACAGGCTGCTGGCTGTAATATTCATCGGTTTTAAAGAAATGATTGTTCCTGTGTGTGAAGTGAAACACGACATGCTGTTGAACACGGTGATTTTGTGTTAATGTGATTTTACTGATCAGTTGAAACGTGTTGAAAGTAGTAGTACTTGTACACAAGGTCATCATATATCTGTTACTATGGCTACGGTGACGCATATAATACCTACCTGCCCCCCCGCCCTCCAGGTGTCATGTGTGTGGCTTTGAGACAGAGGGGCGTGCCCTTTTCCAGAGTCACATGACCGAACACCGCCAATGGGAGCACGGCTCCTTCTCGCTGCACTGCTGCTTGTGCGATCACTCGACCAATCAGGAGGCAGAGATGAGGGCTCACGCCAACACGCACATACATGGAGCCGGCGGGGAGATGAGGTGGGTGTGATGTGGATGGATATAGATGTCGTAAAGTGAATATTTCATTGTAACACTTTGACTTTATTCTCATGAAATATTACAACTTTATTTTACTTTACTTTTTACTTGAAAATACAACCTTATTCTCAAATTCTCAATTTTCAATTTTTTTCACACGTCACACAACATGTGACTTTAGACAATAAACTATGTAACGACGACACGAAGCTAAAGTCAGCAGATTTATCGATCAGGAGGTTGAGCTTCAAATTAAAGTTAATATATGAAAAATCTATTAAGATACACACTAATTTACCATTTCACTTACCTGTGCCCAGGTAGCCCACTGCTAGCTCCCACTGCTAGCTCCCACTGCTAGCTCCCACTGCTTCATGAAATACACACTATGTGCTAATCTTCATATTATTGTTTTAGACAGTTTAAATACAACAAACTGCTGTTTGCTTCTAACAGGAAATGACACACAACGTTCCAGCAGACGTCAATCAAACTGCAGCTCAATTTAGGAAACATGACTGAATGTTAATAAGATTTATTTGTCAGATTCATGTTTAATCAACATTTAGGTAAATATAAGTATTGGATCAGGATCAGGGGACAGGACCCCCCCAGTGGAAACTGTTTAGTCTTGGAGGGAATGAAGTCTGCAGGATCGTGCCCAACCTCCAGCCCAACAGCCCCAACCCCCTCATCACACCTGGGGCTGAACTCTCACACCTCCTACCACCACAGCTGCCCCCCACAGCGCCCCCCACTCCTCCAGCATCGACACCTCTGTCTGTCCTTGAAAGAGATGTGAACAGGCTCTTCAAGAGACAAAACCCGCGTAAAGCTGCTGGACCAGACTCCATCTCCCCATCCTGCCTGAAGCGCTGCGCCGATCAGCTGTCTCCGGTGTTCACGGACATCTTCAACACCTCACTGGAGACATGCCACGTGCCAGCCTGCTTCAAGGCCTCCACCATCATCCCCGTCCCCAAAAAACCAGGGCCCACAGGATTAAATGACTACAGACCCGTCGCCCTGACCTCTGTGGTCATGAAATCATTTGAACGCCTGGTCCTGTCCCACCTCAAATCCATCACAGACTCTCTGCTGGACCCCCTGCAGTTCGCCTACAGAGCCAACAGGTCTGTAGACGACGCCGTCAACCTGGCTCTACACTTCATCCTCCAGCACCTGGACTCCGCAGGATCCTATGCCAGGATCCTGTTTGTGGACTTCAGCTCTGCCTTCAACACCATCGTCCCGGCTCTTCTTCAGGACAAGCTCTCCCAGCTCAACGTGCCTGACCCCACCTGCAGGTGGATCAGAGATTTCCTGTCTGACAGGAAGCAGCACGTGAAGCTGGGGAAACACGTCTCAGACTCGCGGACGATCAGCACCGGCTCCCCTCAAGGCTGCGTTCTTTCTCCACTACTCTTCTCCCTGTACACCAACAGCTGCACCTCCAGTCACCAGTCCGTCAAACTCCTGAAGTTCGCGGACGACACCACCCTCATCGGACTCATCTCTGGAGAGGATGAGTCTGCCTACAGGTGGGAGATTGACCACCTGGTGACCTGGTGCAACAGCAACAACCTGGAGCTTAACGCTTCAAAGACAGTGGAGATGGTTGTTGACTTTAGGAAGAGCGCAGCCCCACCCGCCCCCATCACCCTGTGTGACTCTCCAGTGGACACTGTGG
This sequence comes from Enoplosus armatus, assembly GCF_043641665.1. NCBI lineage: Eukaryota > Metazoa > Chordata > Actinopteri > Centrarchiformes > Enoplosidae > Enoplosus > Enoplosus armatus. The sequence goes on along the minus strand of NC_092202.1, from coordinate 1,604,667 downwards.
AGTCCTTCCGTTTCCTGGGCTCCATCATCAGCCAGGACCTCCGGTGGGAGCTGAACATCAGCTCCCTCACCAAGAAAGCCCAACAGAGGATGTACTTCCTGAGGCAGCTGAGGAAGTTTAACCTGCCACAAACAATGCTGGTTCACTTCTACACCGCCATCATTGAGTCCATCCTCACCTCCTCCATCACCGTCTGGTACGCTGCTGCCTCCACCAAGGACAGACGCAGACTGCAGCGTATCATCCGCTCTGCAGAGAGGGTGATCGGCTGCAACCTCCCATCTCTTCAGGACCTGTACTCCTCCAGGACCCTGAGGAGAGCAGGGAAGATCGCTGCCGACCCCTCCCACCCCGGACACCATCTGTTCGACCCCCTCCCCTCTGGCAGGAGGCTGCGGTCCATCAGGACCAAAACCTCCCGCCACAAAAACAGTTTCTTCCCCTCTGCAGTCAACCTGACAAACTCTCACTGACACCCCCCGAACACTACCACAAGCTATACGTTATATTAACGTACATCACCCCTGTCCCCACTGCGTTACATTAACGCACTCACCCCCTACTGGACACTTTATCTGGACACTTTACTTTACTTTATTCTGGTCACTGCACTGTTTGTTATTTATCTTATCTTATTTTTATTTTTATTCTTATTGTTATTTTAGCTTTTATATTCTACTTATTTGTTATCAAAACAATAGCACCTTCAGACCACAGCAAATTCCTTGTAATGTATGTTACTTGGCAATAAACAGTTTCTGATTCTGAGGTGCAGCACTGAATGTGTGTGTGTGTGTGTGTGTGTGTGTGTGTGTGTGTGTGTGTGTGTGTGTGTGTGTGTGTGTGTGTTATGTTTGCTCGTAACGTGATTTCTTTTGAATTTCTCTTATTTTCTATCTTTGTTGTGTGTGTGTGTGTGTGTGTGTGTGTGTGTGTGTGTGTTATTAACCCCTCTCTCCCCTCCTGACTCCTAGATGCCCCATCACCCCTGCCGCCGCCGCCGCCGCCTCCAGCAGCGCTCCGTCAGTTGCCGTGGCAACCCAGCCGGAGAATAGCACCTCGGAGCATCGCTGCCGCATCTGCCAGAGGTCGTTTCCAGGGCAACAGGAGCTGCTGGTTCACTTCCAGGGTCATCGCCAAGGCAACCAGTACCGGTGCGACCGGTGCGGCCACCTGACGCGGACAGCCAACAAGCTGGTGGAGCACGTCCGCGTGCACACGGGGGAGCGGCCGTTCACCTGCGACCTTTGCCCCTACAGCGCCAAGCGGCGGGACAGTCTGCGGCTGCACTGCAAGGTCAAACACCCCGGCGACGTGCACACTCACCGGTCGTACGTGCACGGAGACAATCAGCGTTCAAACAAACACGTTCAGCGGCTGCACACACCGCCGAGCGCACACACTGCTGCACCCTCCTCCTCCTCCTCTCTTCCTCCTCTTCATCCCTCGCTCTCTGACCGGGCAGGATGGAGGGATTTGTCTCCTCTCCTCCCCATCACGACGCTCATTTCTCTGAAACCACGCTCTCCTTCATCTTCCTCCTCCTCCTCGTCTTCCTCCACCAAACACTCCTTTCTCGGTTACCTTGGTCTGACAACTTCTTTGTAAATGCTTTTTTTTTTCTTTTTCTCCTCCTCTCCTTACCTCTCCCTGTCTCCTCTATCCTCTCTCCTCCTCCTCTCCCTGTCTCCTCCCTCCTCCTCCCTCCTCCTCCTCTATCCATCCTCTGGACTCTTAAAGTGATGGATGTAAAGCTCTGTAATGTATCCAAGGTACTGTCACTCAACACTATGTATGAGAATGTCAATCAGCTACTGTTATGCTCAATGCACTGAAAACACACAGATAAGGAACGTTTTGAATTTATTCAACTTTTGCATCATGCTCGTGATTTTTGCTGCATTCCTGCCTGCTTTTAGCCCGTCATATAATCACTGAACTCTTAGCTATTTAACCGTGTGACATATTTATTGCCTGTCTCTCTTGTCCTTCAGAAACCCTGCACTTAAAAATCCTCCCGTCACGTTTTACACACCAAACACAAGACGCTTTACTGTAAAGATCGTTTACTGAATCTGCTGAAAAAAATCTAATTTATTAGAAGATGTAGAAAAATCAGCCAGGAGGGTGAGATCATTTCACACAGTTTCCACAACGGCGTTATTTTCGCAGAGATTGTTTATGTTCCTAGAAAGACATTTCCTAAAGCAAAGTAAACTGCTTTGGAAACAAGAGAGTCTGTGAAGCTGCACTTTAGCAGGTGTAATGTTTAACATGTTCGCCATCTTGGTTTAGCGTGTTTGCATGCCAACATTTGCTAATTAGCACATTCGTTTTGCAGGCATTTGGTCATGAAGCGTTGAACAAATTGAAGTTTTGACCTGATGATGGCGCTAATTGAAACATTAAGGGGTCATTAAAGTTATTACAGATCATCTTGAGGGGAACACGAACGTCTGAAACAATAGTCGTCGAGATATTTCAATCTTCAGTCATGGCCTCCAATCATCTCACCCCACTGGCAGCTTGTTGAAATGAAGTGATAACAAAGCAGTTTAAAAGCAGGAGGTGCCGACGCCATCAGGACGACGCGATTTTAACGTCCTGATTTAAATTTGTGCCAAACATTTTCAGCTTCCAGGTTTAACTCTCCTCTGTGGTCATTTACAACTTTGAGTTAAAGTATTTGAAATCAGTTTTAGGGCTGCAACTAACAACTATTTTCATTATCAACTAACCGATTACTCATTTGGCTTTTTTTTGTCTGACCATCACTTCAAACCCAGAAATATTCAGTTTACTATCATAGAAGAAGAAAACCAGCAAGTATTCACATTGAAGAAGCTTTTGATTATTCCACTGCTGTCTCTCTGGGTTTTGAGGATTTTTGAAGGTACGAGGTTTCTGGAGGACAGTGATGATATTTCTAATATTTGTGTTGTATATTGATAATGTATTTGTGTTTACATAACTACATGGGGCTCCAAAGAGTCTGAAATGTCTTAATTTAAAGTTGCACTATACGTAGTAAAAAAAGAGTCATTTTCGAGTTAATAAGCCTTTTTTAAACTCATCGCTGAAGGAAAAGTTAGAAACCACAGTTTCTCTGCAGCTTCAGGGTTTTCAACTGATCCAGCAGGTCTGATGTCACTTCCTGTTCATGTGGGCGGGGCCATAGAGCATATATTTTAATGAACATTATTTATTATATTACGGAGCCTGTGAGGTGTCATGGAGAGAAAAAACTCATTTGTGTACGTTACTTTCATCCGTTCTCCTGTGAAATTTAAGGGATCACTAAGGGATCACAAAGGAAACACAACAGCCAAAACCTGAAGTACGTCCACATGTCCAAGTCCAAGATCACGATGAAGGACAAGACAAGATGGCATGAAGGTGATAAATTCTACTAAAACAAGAGCGCAAAATATTCAATCTTGCCCATGAATTTGCTCATTTTTCTCCTTGACGCCTCTCGTCTCCTATTTCATGGACACGTAGTGTGATATTTTTTAAATTGAAGCTCATTTGAATCCCGCTCACGTGTTAATCGACTCTCCACGACGCCGTAACTAAAGCAGGGTTTTGCTTTTTTTGTGTGGTTGATGTCACAGTGTACCGGAGTCCACCTGTACATCACTGCAGCCGGGTGAGAAGTTAAACCACTGGAGGTCAACAAAGGCGGGATGTTCAGGGCGTGTTCAGTTACTCTTTGAAACGTTTGGACCTTTTTGTTTTCGTTGTAGTGGATGCTCCGTTACCTCTGCTGCACATTCAGCTGTCGAGGAAGAAAAACTACTAAAAGTGGAGCTGAGAAGCTGAGCTCTTTAATTGTTAACATCAGGAACATTTGCTCCCTCACCTATCAATATTATCAATAATCAGTTTTCAATTTAAAAATTACAAATATGTTAAAAGGACCTACAGGGAAGATAAAACACAAACAGAACAAAAAAGGCCTCCATGTTCTCTCTGATTTGTAATTAATTTTCTGTATTTATTACTCGTATTGCTTGATTTTAACTGTGATATATATATAATGTATTATTAGAAGCCTGACCTTGCTAACAAGCTAACGTTTAGTTTGAGTGAGTGGAAGAGCTAGCAGCTTTGTAAACCCACAATACAATTTGCACATTATAACAAATAAAGGTTTAATAAAATCACCTCTTTTAAAATTGTTTTCTCTTATTGTGGTCTGGTAGTAAAGATGTATGTAATCTAACTAATAATTAATAATAATGTTGCTCATGTGCAGTAGAGGTAATTCTGATCCTGTAGGAAGTGATTTCAACGCCGTTCAAACTTTAACCTGAAACTCCCACAAACCACTCCAGAGCAGCTATATGAGAAGTGTTTTGATATGAAATGAATCTCAAATCAACGGTGCTGAGAGCTGATTTCTGCCTGAATGCTTCATTTTTAAAGTTTATTTTAACCACAAAAACACACAAAGAAGCATGAAATACAAAAACCTCAGATTGTCTCTCTCTTACATTATTTGCTTTCATATTTTTTTATTTCATTTTTCTCTCTGCTGTATCCTGTTTCTGTTTGCTGCTGCAGTGATCAATAAAGTTTAATTTCATCTGAGTCACCTCTACTCACACCTCGTCTTTACTCTAACGTACTCGTGCCTGAGTGCAGGAGGATGAAGTTACAGCCATAAAGACATCTAACCCGTTCACTGGTGCAGAGATTTTATTCACTGTACGTAGTAGTAGCAGTACCACTCGCTAGTACTACTACTACTTAATACTACAGAGGAATATAATGTTGAGTTGAAATCATCTAAACATCAGATTTGGATCAGAAATGGGAGAAAAGCTGAGAATTTAAAAGGCAGTTTAGAGAGAAATCAGGGATGAAGGTCACGCACCACACTCACCAAACGAGTGGGAGGATAAGTGTCAATCGCCATGGGTCCTGTCCCCTCCTCAGTGGTTGCCACGGTTACCTGGCATGTTGTAGGTCTCCATGGCGGCAAGCAGGAGGACTGTCCATTGGCCGGGAGCAGCTGCGGGCTCGGCGAATCATCAGGCAGCGTGAAGGTTCGGGGAGGGCAAATACAACACATGCACACAAAGGTCATTATTAGATTTTAGTAAATGGCATCAGAGGAGAGGAAAGGGGGGAGAAAAGGAGGGAGGGAGGGGGAGATGGTGCTTGGAGAGAGGAAGATGAGATGTGAAAGAGGAGGAGGTGAAGAAAGTGTGAGGATGAAGCAGAGAGGAGGAAGTGAAAGGGAGAATAAAAAAAACAGAAGAAGAAGAGGTGCAAAGGATAAAAAGAAAGGATGCATAAAAGAGGGGGAGGAAGAGGTCAAAAGGTCAAAGGTCAAGGCCAGATGGAGAAAGAGAGATGCCGTTAGATGTGAGTTAAAGAGATAGGTAGCTGCCATTCATGTGAATGTCATGTTCATAAGTAATGAAATCATCATAATTACTGTCATGAAAAAAACATCCTTTCACGCTTAAAATAATTATTCTATATTTTGTGAAATACGCTTATTCACTTTCTCTGTGAGTTAGATGAGTAGGTTGATACCACTCTCATGTCAAATATGAAGCTACAGCTGGTTAGCTTAGCATAAAGACTGGAAACAAGGGGAATGTTAATCACTGAGCTTTAGTTTAGTTTCGTTGCCTTTGGACAGAGCCAGGCTAGCTGTACCAACCTGTTTCCAGTCTTTAAGCTAAGCTAAGCTAACCAGCTGCTGGCTGTAGCCTTATTATTAGCTTAGGGACAAGAGAGTGATATCAATCTTCTCAGCTCTCAGTGAGAAAGCCAATGAAAAATGTTGAACTTTAAAAGGTGATGTAATGTTGGTTTCTATTATTTATGCTAATTTGTAAGTCACATGACTAATTGATGGATTATATGTAAAGACACTGGAAACGACCTCAGATATCATCCAGTCAACAGCCATGTCGGCGTCTCTGTGAGGTACTGCAGTGCTGGAGCTAAATGCTAACATTAACATGCTAACATGCTGACATTTAGCAGGTATTGTGGCTGTGTCTGTGACCGTGTCCACCATATTAGTTTAGCTTGCTAGCATGCTAGAATTTCCTAATTAGCACTAAACTCAAAGTACAACTGAGGCTGATGGGAATGTAGTTAGTTTTGCTTGTATTTTGGTCATAAACCAAACTGAAATTTTGACCAGATGATGGCGCTAGAGGGAAAGTCAGGATTACCCAAGTTATTACAATTTATCTTGAGGGGAACATGAATATCTGTACAAACATTCATGGCAATTCATCCAATAGTTGTTGAGATATTTCAGTCTGGACCGAAGTGGTGGACCGGCCAACAACGCTAGCGTTGCTAAAAACTGTTTTGGACTCACAGTGAAGCTCAAACATTTAGATGTATGGCGCCACCTGCTGGTGGAGTTTTAGCATAGCCCCTATTTACCCCTTTTTGGTTCATAGTCAGCATGCTAATTCTTAATAACACGCTGAAATGAATGAACAGAAGTCCAGGAGATGAAGACCGGAGGATGAACTGAGTCCAGATCAGTGGTCGCACACTGTTAGCCAACACCCAATCTCTCTGCCTCCTAGCACTCTGCAGGACTGAAAATCAATACTGTGACAGGAAGAGATGGAGGAACCACAGAAGGCTGGAAACAGAGGAGGAAGGGAGGGATGAGAGGAGGAGGAAGAGCTCATCTGAGCCACAAAACGATGGAGACAATGAAGAAAACACCACAGAAGGGTTGATGGAGGAGAAAGAAACAAACAATTTATCAATGTAAGAGGTTGAAGTCATGGATGGACATCTGAATGGGCCCAGTGATGGAGGAAGTACCCAGATCCTGTAAAAGTACTAATACAGCACTGTCAAAATGTACTTTAAAGTAAAAGGACTCAATGCAGAAAAATGTTCCCTGTGAGTTTATATTGTATATCTAATGATATGTTATATATGCATATATATAAATGTATTTATATATGAAAATGTACATATAATATATGTTCCTCTAACAGAAGGAACATCAGGCTTGCCAGGGTTAGACACATAGGTCAGTACTTTCAAAATAAAAGTGTTGCTTGAACATAGTTGAGAGATTTCAAAAGAACTTTTCAAACCTGTTGTTAAAACTGTTGCCTTAGATACTGACTGTGGTAGCGCTTTATTTTACGGTTCCATAATTTCCTTGAAATTTCCAGGAAAAACTGTACAAAAAGTGCACTGATGGAACACAGTCTCTTTTTTTCTTTATAATTAATACTAAATGATATAATAATCTAATTAATTACATATATATGTATTTACAGAAACATTCTAAGGAATAATTGGGGAGAATTCTATTTCAGTATTTTATTCAGTATTCATTCCATACCATTTCTGCTCTTCTGCACCATTTGTTTTTCATGAATTTCCGGTCTCTAATTCTGTGCAGCTTGATGCAGCCCACAGTGGGCGGTGTGTCCACACACACAACACATTGTTTTTTTTCCTCTGACCCACCACGTGGAGCTCAGGATTTCGCGGGATTTCCCCCGCATGTGACAGTCCTGCACCACAAAGCAAACGCATCGGTTAAAACATACAAAGGGTAGTTGTGATTTAATTAAAATTGTTTTGCTATTAAAATGCATTCTTTAGGAATTACTCTAATGTTCGTCTGTGAAGTATTACAAGTAGGCAGGGCTTTTATTTTGATAGCACATGCCAGAGGTAATTCTGACAGGGAGCGTTTTATTTTGAAAAACGTGACAGAAAGTTGTTTTTGTATTAAATAACATCCGACAAGTCATCCATCTTCTCTCTTGAAGTATTTTTTGTATTGAATGTTCTGACCAGTACTTGTATTTTATTCATGCGGTCGGTGAAGACGTTAATTCTGGAACACATAAATCACTTATATATCATTTATTTTATTTAGACTTTTATTTTGGTAGATAAACAGGAAATGCTATGACGCCTTGTGGCTAATTTTACACCGTAGAGGAAGAAGGGGGCGTGTTGCTAGTTGTTAGCCTGCCTGCTAACTGCCAGCTAAAGTTGACTGTACTACTTTCACTTTCTGACAACAGGGATACCCCCTCTGGGATGAACAGGGCTTCCTGGAAAACGAAACTAGAATCGGTGGTTGTTGTCTTCGACACTCGTTAGATCGCAGATGTAGATATTTAACTCTCTTCGGGGGCGATATTGACAACTTGTAGCCGGTGGCGTGTGAAAGATTTAACCGCTAGCCGTCAAAACCGTCAAACACGCAGGTTGCTTTACTTCACCAGCTAGCTTTAGCGGCTAGCCCCCGCTAGCATGGACGGCGGCGGAAGCATGCAAAGTAATGAGGAGAGGGGGGCAGAGAAATCAATGGATGACTACCTGAAATCAATCGGTTTGCATCGGAAAAAGATTGCCAAAGACGGGTCGTGCTTGTTTCGGGCTGTCGCCGAGCAGGTAAAGTGATACAACTGAAGGGAAAGCTAGCGTTAAGTTTCCAACTAGCTTACTGAGCACAGGTGAAAAGCTGGGCTTGGTCCGTTTGTTGTGCTGATGCAGGCTAGCAACTGTAATGTTAGCCGGATAAAAGTTAGCTTGAGTAACAAGGTTTTAAGCAGACTTTCAAAGCGAACGCTGAATATTTATACACTTTAAAACACTTAATTTGGAACTTTTAGGAATTGACATCTTAAGGAAATGCAGACAAACTGGTTTGGGTTCAGACAGCGAGTACATGTTTTCAAAGCTTGTTAAACAAATGGAAATGATATATTTTCACATCTTCTGTCTGTATTTTAACGGTGTGATATTAACTGTTATTGTTTGTTGCTGTTGACCTTTGACCCCGTCTAGGTGCTGCACTGCCAAAGCTTTCATACTAAAGTTAGAGCCAAATGTGTGGAGTTCCTGAAGCAGAACAGAGCGAGCTACGAGGCGGTATGTGCAGCCCAGTGTTTTACTTTTGGTTGAAGAGGGTTGTTTTGTCCCTTCAGTGTATGTCTGAATGAATAATGATTGTTTTTTTTAGTCTGAAGTGGGATGTGATGATATAACAAAACCTACATACTGTGATGTTCTTTAAAGTAGTTCTTTTTGTGTTGAAAATGATGGCAGCAGAAAATTTAGCTTCTCTCTGTGAACCGGCAGCTACAAGCAACTAAAAGTGAGACGCAAATGTTGCTTCAAGCTGTAACTGATCCTGGATCAGAGAGAAATGTAAAAATCCTCAATGACTGTGCAGCTGTGGGGTGAGACGGCATGTTTTGTGTTTATTTGAACTTGTTCCTCAACTGAGGTTGAATGACAGGAGGAGGAACGGAAAGGAAAAGTTCTTGGTCATGTTTTTATGATGTTGGTGTAATCACACCGCCTCACCTCGCGCTACAGCAGGTCTTTCCAACATCTCCCAGAATGCTGTTCAGCATCTTGCAGAGCAGGGCTGTGAACTGGTTGCCTTCAGTCAGATGTGTGTGTGTGTGTGTGTGTGTGTGTGTGTGTGTGTGTGTGTACAGGTGGATAAATGTGACTTGCAGGCAAACTATTTTTTAAACACGAGGTGTGTTCGTGATGTCTGTGTAAAGCTCTACGTGTCATATCGCTGCATTGCATTCTGGTCTTTTTTGAGCTTGTGAAGGTGTCTGCTTGTTTGCCTCTGTTAATGCATGTGATCAGTTTGCTTTAAAATGTTACGTTAGTTTATATTAAGCTAATTAAAATACATTTTAAAACGCAATAATAAATAAATGTATATGCTTTTGCTAAACTGTGAAGATTTAAAATGGCGTTACGGGTCGTGAACGTCACATAATGACACGAAACACACATTTAAGACTCGAGACTAAGTTGTGACCTAACTTTCTCTCGTTGGTCTGCGTTGTTTGTGCTCAGCTGTGTTTCCTGTGTTGCAGTTTATTGAAGGTGACTTTGAGGATTACCTGTACAAGCTTCAGGACCCGCAGGTACGACACAATGAATCATTCTCTGCTGATTCTGTCATTTATTACAAATAGTTTGTCCTGTGTTCTGGTACGTCCTTATTGATGTATGAATAATTAATGTCAGTGACATTTATGCTACTGTCTGTTTTTCAGCAATGGGTGGGAGAGGTGGAGATCAACGCGCTGGCTGTCATGTACAAGTAAGGGGTGTCTAAGATGTGCCTGCATTTAAAGATTAGAAATTATAGTGGTTTCTTTTTGTGGTTTGACGTGTGAAAACATGAAACAGGATGTTGAGGTGCGACTATTTGAAAATCACTGACTCACAGTTAAGAACAATTATATTTACCATGTTCTGTCATTGATCAGCATCACTGTAAATGTGCGAGAAACAGGAGAAAGCCAAACGTGAAGCAGCTGAACAGAACACAAAGCTGAGAGGAGTGAGATAGTTAGCAGGCGGGTTAAAACATGACAACATCAAACCACATGACAAGAAGACAGCGGTAAAACCAGAAGGGACCATATAAGAGAAGTGCCTTAAACCTGCACTCTTTCTAACGGCCAGCAGGGGGCGACTCCACTGTTTTCAAAAAGAAGTCAGATTGTGTAGAAGTCTATGAGGTTGATTTATTACCTCAGTAAACATTTTCCTGATGAGTTAGTGGTCTCAGTTGTTAGTTTCAAGTCTTCTTCAATACAGCAGGATGTTCATTTAGTAAAATATGGTTCCATTTAGAGTGAAACAGACCATAAAGCAGGGTATGCTTTAGGGCGGGGCTATTTTGTGATTGACAAGTGGCTACTATGTGCATAATGTCCTCAGGTTCTCAGCTCCTCCCTCTTGTCCAAATATGCCAAACCGGAGGCTTTGAACCGGTAGTCCACAAACCAACGGGGGACTCTTTCAGAGAGAAGATCTGGTTTGGAGATTATATGCTGAGGACCATGAAGTTTCCCGAGTCTCAGGACAACATAGATAACAAGATCTGTCTCAAAATGGGGGGCGTTCTCCTTTTTTAAGTGAAAGAAAAACAGATCTACATTTAGAGTGTGAAGCAGAATCTGTCTCCTTATTCCTTCAAACTGAGTTCAGGGTCAGATGTGGATGAATCATCCAGGCTACGTCAGCAGGCCTCATCTCTCTCTCACTCTCTCTCTTCATTTGTCTCCTTGTGTTTCTGTAGGAGGGACTTCCAGATCTTCCAGGAGCCCGGAAAACCAGCCGTCAACATCACAGACAACAACTTCAAGGACAAGGTGAGCCTGAACACAGCACAACCTTTCTGTCTTTAGTTCACTTTGAATGTTATGCAGCTGTTAAAACTCTTCATGTTATATTTCCTGTCGGGGTGCATCCCAAACTTTTTAAAAACTACACATGTTTAAAATCTGAATATTGGACTCAGAAAATGACTTATTGTTACCTACACTGTTACACTTTGAGTCATCAGTTTGTTGGCTACACCAGCACAATCTCGAGCGAATAAAACATACCTGCAATTATGTTCTCAGTTAATCATAAAATATAAGACAATAGTGGAAAAATGGACCCAAACAAAGAAAAGCAGCAAATTCTCACATTTGAGAAGCTGGATGAAGTGACTGAAACAATCACTTGATTGTCAAAATTGTTGCAGATAAATTTTCTGATCATCGATGTGAAGCTTGTTTTTGTCGTCAACTCTTTTGTGATATTTGAGGCGCAGAATTATAGAAGTTATGTTCTTTTTTTATTCCCCAAAGAAGACAAAATAAGAGTTTCTGTTTCTGTGTTTTAGAGACTCTTTAACTTCTTCTTCTTCTCTCTCAGGTGCGGTTGTGTTTTCTGAACGGGAATCACTACGACAGCGTTTATCCCATCAGCCACATCAAGAACGCAGCTCTCTGCCAGTGTGAGTGTCATCAGGACGAATGTTCCTCAAACTGAGGCGCTGGGCCCAAAATAAGCCGCAGCAGAATGAGCTGTGTCCTTCAGCGTCTTTGTAACTGTGTGTGTGTGTGTGTGTGTGTGTGTGTGTGTGTGTGTGTGTGTGTGTGTGTGATTCCTGTGTCTTGCAGCCATCCTGTATGAGCTGCTGTATGACGGTGTGTTTAATGTCGACCGGAGCTTTCTGGGTCCGTGCCAGCGGATCGGCCGACCCTCAGATCTCCTGAGTGACGACAACATGGCCGCCTGCGGCAGCAGCGACGAGTCGGACTTTGACGCTGGCGAGCCGCTCTGGTAGGAAACGTGTCATCATTGATTATTTACTTCTCTACGTAGAAGATATATAGTGAACCCAATCAGAGGAAGAATGACGACCACATCAGATGACACATGACGACTTTTACTTTTTTTTAAGTAAACTTTGTATTTTCATAGTGTGGTTTTAGTAATTTTACTCCAGTGAAGGATCTGAATACACTGGAGAACTTTAAAACTACATATATAATCTCATGGTGTGTGTGTGTGTGTGTGTGTGTGTGTGTGTGTGTGTGTGTGTGTGTGTGTGTGTGTGTGTGTGTTTTATGATGCAGGGTGGAAAATGGAACAAGCACGACGACTACGAGACACAACAACCAGAGTTACAGGGTAACACACACACACACACACACACACACACACACACACACACACACACACACACACACACACACACACCTCTGTACACACATGTTGAGCTGCCTTGGTTATTGAACACGATGTCAGTGAGTAACTGTGTGTGTGTGTGTGTGTGTGTGTGTGTGTGTCTCAGGGCCGCGGGCGTGGCCGCCATTTGCCTGAGAGGGTGAGGCGTTCACTGAACCCGACTCTGTTCAGAAACATCGAGTACGACGTCTGGCACAAGAGCAAGAGAGGTGACACACAGGAAACACACTGAACCGTCTTCATTAGAACAAGTTGAAACAAATAGCCGATTATTGATCAGTCTATTGACACAAAATGTATCAATGCAAATCCATTTTAATCTTAATAATATAGAAACATGAAATAATGTAACAAAACAGTTTAACATATTAACATCTAGTATGGGACATATAATATGGTCTAATACATAAGTCACATAAACACGGAGAATTAATTGAACATTTATTAATGTTTTAAAAACAAGGAAGTTTTTTGTTTGTTTTTTGTTTTAGCACAACAGAAGATGGACTACTGCATCGCTGCTGGGATGCAGTTCACTGTTGGAGACCACTGCCAGGTGTGTGTGTGTGTGTGTGTGTGTGTGTGTGTGTGTGTGTGTGTGTGAGTTAAACTCTGTTTCCCCAAGTGCATTTTCACATTATTTGTTTCCGTGTGTGTGTGTGTGTGTGTGTGTGTGTGTGTGTGTCACCTGCAGGTTCGTCTTGATGGTGGTGGGCGGAGCTACAACGCAACTGTCAAGGAGGTGCCAGGCAACAACGGCCTGGTGACAGTTTACATAGAAGAACTGGGCAGGAAGTAGGTCTCACACACACACACACACACACACACAATTTACAAATAAGTCATTTATAACAAAACATCATATTTTATAAACTCTTTCTATGTTTTGTGTGCAAAAATTTTAATTTGTAAAATAACTAAAGTTGTTGAATAAATGTAGTACTTCAGATTTGTATTTAAGTACAGTACTTGAGTAAATGTACTGTGTGTGTGTGTGTGTGTGTGTGTGTGTGTGTGTGTGTGTAGACAGGTTCCTCTGTGGAATCTGCGTCCTCCCAGTGATGAGAACAGCTGGAGTACTGTGGTCAACCGAGACAAGAGGCTCAGCAACGGACATGGAGGTGGACACACACACACACACACACACACACACACACACACACACACACACACACAGTCTCACAGTAAACTGACTGCAGGTCCGTCTCTCCCTCTCAGAGTGGGAGGAGAGGGGTAAAGGCAGAGGCAGGGGGAAGCACGGCCCAGCATCCCCCTCGGTTTCCCAGGCGACGGCTCCGGGCTCCAGCGGGCGTGTGCTGAAGCAGCACTCGTGGCCCCCGCAGGCCCCCGCAGAGGAGCAGGGAGGGACAAAAGCCAACAGGTCAGTGTGTGTGTAGGTACCATAGATCATCACCAGGTCATCATTTATTTATACACCTTCTCCTCTCATCTCATGATGTGTGTGTTCTTCTACAGGAAGTCCGTGAGCTCGGTGGAGTCCGCCTTCGGTCTGACGGAGCAGCAGCGTTTGGCCAAAGAGGAGGAGAAGAGGAACGTGGCGTTGGTGGAGATCCAGCTCAGAGACGAGCACAGCTTCCCCGCCCTCGGGGTGAGTTCATGTGGTCTGAAGGACTGCGTGTACTTTTACTTCATGATGTGGAAACACTGAACACAGAATACGTGCTTATTACATCATCTGCATACAGGCTGGTTCTTACCTGAGGACCTGAATGAAGACAGTCTTAAAGTCTTACTGTACGAAGTCATAATGATGATCAGTCCTGAGCTTACAGCAGCGGCACATTCTCTGTTCTCCTTCAGAGGTCGGGATGTTTCCACCTTTTTATTAAGGCCCATAAATATGTAGTTTTTCTTGTTTCCCTCCGTCAGGCTCAGCCTGGGATGCAGAGTGATGGAGGGAAGAGGAAGGGAGGAGAGAAGAGAAGATCTCAGAGAAACAAGACCGTGAGTTTGTCCGTCGTGTATTTCTTCAATGAATGTGACAACTTGTGCTTTTGTGTTGAAATCGTACGTTCATTCAGCTCTTGGTAACACAACTTTAGAAATGACTAATGCAGCTGTTCGACCTCAGAACGGCTCAGAAACGAGTCACATCGGGCGACTCTGCAGGCGTCATAATAGATGAAAAAGTCCCTGAACGTGTCGGCTGTTTCTGCTGAACTGTTTGAGTCTGAGGGCCTCCTGATCTGGAAGCTTTCTGATCTCCACTCAGTAGTTAGTTGAGATCTCCAGTGTGTTTTATTGAATCTAAATGAGATTATTTCTTTAGTTCTGGGTGAGGGTTGGCACCTTGTGGAGGTTTTGACCGCTCGTAGCGCTCTGCGGCCATGTTTTTATGAGCTGCTCCCCGTTTTTTTTTTGTCGGAAGAATCAGACTGCTAGCTGGTGTAATTATGTTCCACCTTCAATAAAGGATGAGATGTCAGGGCTCCGCTGTGGGTAGTGATTAAGTGTACTAAACATGGTGATGAAACACGCTAGAATAATAACATCTTCATCCTAAAACACGAGTGTTTCTCTTGGCCCGTCACATCCTCTCAGCGTTGAACAAATTGAAGTTCGGACCTGTGAGTCTGCAGGTCGCCCCCCAAACAGGAAACACATGCTTGAGTCTTGCAGCGTTCGACAGAAGTGAATGAAACGTTCATAAAATCAGTTCCAACGCATGATGCATTCAAGGGGTTTGTTCAATAATAGGAAAACTCAGCGTTGTTAACTACAGCGTCACATTAGGAACATTTTGAAGGGGAAACTTCAGATCAAGAGATTAAATATATTTAATTCATGAAATATTTCTTCTGTGCTTTGACAGAAGAGTCCAGTTGACGACGTCAGAGCACCGTCTCCCTCTGCTGGCGAAAGACCTAACTCCTCCACCCCGCCACTGGCAGCCGCTGCCGCCGCTGCTGCTGCACCTGCTACGAATACTACTACACCCACCAACCCCACCCTTCCTGCTGCTCCGTCTGCAAACTCTGACTCCGGTCCTGCTCCGTCTGCAAGCTCGCTCAAGCCTTCGAAGCCCAACAAAAACATGGCCGCCGCCTCCACCACCACCACCGCTGCTGCTACAGCGTCCAGCTCCACCTCCAGCCTGCCGCTCTCCTGTGGTGCCCCCACAAACGCACAGTCGTGTGGCTTAACTGCTGCTACACCCAGTTCTCCTCCTGCTGCTGCACCGAGCTCTAAACCCTCTGCTACGGGTGGTGCTGTGCCTCACTCCGTCCCATCCTCTGCCACTCTCTTCTCCTTCCTCACCCCTAATCTCCCTGCTGCTTCATCTCCCGCCCTCTCCTCATCCTCTCCTCCCCCCTCCTCTTCCTCTAAACTTCTCAGTTCTTCCTCACCTCCTCCTTCTTCATTACCACCTCCCACTTTCATCGCTCCGATTGCTCCCTCTCCAACCGCTGCACAGGGCGTCCTCCTTCCCTCCTCCCTCCCCCGTTCCTCCCCGCCTGTCTCCAACCTCCCCCACTCCCCCAGTCCACCCTCCTCCTCTTCCTCTCTTGTCCTCGAGGCTCCACCAGTTTCAGCTCAAGCTCCAAGTAAGACGTCTGTTGAGTCGGACTGAATTCTTACCTGCTGACGGTGTCGCTGCTCGTCTGACTCGTCCTCATGTCTTCTCTCTTTCTTCAGATTCTTTGCCAAATACTGGAGGCACTCTGACGGCGTCCCAAAGCCAGGCCTCGCTGTCCCAGGTTCATTCTCAGGTGTCTCTGCCCCAAAACCAGAGCCAGATCTCCGTGTCCCAGACCCAAATCCAGGCCTCATTAACCCAGGGTGTGAACCAAACCCAGCCTTCTCTGCCCCAAAACCAAATCTTGATTCCCCAGACTGAGGCCCCGTCCTCTCTCCCTCAGTCCTGTCTTCCCCACCTCCAGCACCAACCACAGTCCCACACTGAAGTGCCCTCTCTGCCACAGACCCAGATCGAGCCGTCTGTCCTCCAGACCTCCCTCCCTCAGGCCCAGGCCTCTGTCGCCCACTTCCAGCCCCAGTCTCAGGTCCAGTACCTCTCACAGTCCCAGTCTCAGGTCGCCCAGGTCCAGTCCTCTCACCCAGCCCCAGGAGCTTCCTACCCCCACACCTCCCAGGCCTCAGTTCCCGTCTCTGTGCAGCCCCAGCCGGCTGTCACCCATCCTCACCTCCATGTCCAGGCGGCCCAGCCTCCTCAAGTCCCACATCCCTCCCCCTCTCTCTCCACCTCCCCGACCCATCCCTCTCTCCAAACCCAGACCCCCAACACTGAGAATCAAACAGAGGCGCCACACCCTCACACCCAGCAGGCCCAGCCTCATCCCGAGTCTCCTGCTCATGCCCCCTCCCAGCAGTCACACCCTCCTCACCCCTCTCATCATACCCAGTTACAGCCTGCACACCCCCCTCTTCCCCCTCACCACCAGTCCATCCCGGGAGCTGTTTCTCTGCAACAGCTGTCCCAGCTCTACCAGGACCCCCTGTACCCTGGATTCCCCCAGGGGGAGAAGGGAGACATGTTTCTGAATCCATCCTACTCCTCCAGCAAGTTGGGGGACGACCTGCCTCAAGGTGAGCTGATGAAAGAGTTTCCAAATGGGCTGCAGCTAATTTAGTTTTTTATGTTGATACTTTTCTACCTTCCATGAGTGTGTCAACTACCAACACCACTGCACACAAGGTGATGTCTAAGTTCTTCATTTGTCTTCCTCTGCAGATATGAACATCTTGAGGTTTTTCTTCAACCTGGGTGTCAAGGTAAGACAAAGAACGAGAGTCGAGACGAAAGCTTTCGAGCAAAGCAGGTTCCATACCGGTGCGGTACAGACTGCTGGATCTTTTCTAGATATTTGAGAGTTAAAAGTCCAGACTCTATGTGAAACTGATATTATTTCCCAACTTTTCCTTCACACTACATCAAACTTTTTAAAATCAGAAAGGGAATATTTACTCCTCCTCCTGCTCTCTTCTCTCCAGGCCTACTCCATGCCCATGTTCCCCCCTTACATTTACCTCCTCCCCCTCCAGCAAGCCCACACCCTGCACCCCGAGCTCTCCTCCAGCTCCCCTTCCCCCACCCCCACCCCCACCCCCCACTACCCTCCCGCCAACCCCCCCACCAGGCACCAGGAGGCGTACCCCCAGTACCCGTCGACTTCAGCATCAGTGCCTCCTCAGTACGACCACCAAGCCCCACACACTGAGCCCTCCCATCCCAGTGACCCCTCCTTCAACCAGGCCAGGTACCCTGTCAACCAGCCTCACAGGATGCCGCTGCCCTGGCCCCCACCCAGAAACCCCAGCTACCCGGTTGGGTATCCCTCCTCAAATCCACAATATTCGGTTCCCCCACCGATGCCTCAGGGCTACCACCCAAGTCAAGGCCCGGTACACCAGATGTACCCTCCGAGCGTGCCTCCGTACCCCCCCTCCTCTCTGGGATATCAGTCTTCATCCGCCCCTGAGGAGCACCAGGTGAGCCAGGGGCCGATGGAGCAGCGCCAGCCCGCCAATGGGGACACGATGCCGGGCCAAGGGCCGGGCCGAGTCCCCGGTCCTCTGGAGAGTCCTGCCGCTGCTAACGTGGCTAATGCTAACAACAACAGGACAGTGATGGTTCCTGGTTTTGGTACGTAGACAGTTTTTATTATCCAAGTCCAAAAGAAAGTTATATATATATAATGTATATTTTATAATTATAAACAGCACACAGTGTTTCTGTAATGGCCTTAAATGTCTTGTTGCCACCAGGGGGAGACAAAGTCTTTTAACAGGAAGTTTTTCTTTCCCATCAGCCCTCAAGAAGGAGCAGGGAGAGAGTTTGACCCGAGCGGTGCTGCTGGTGGACCCGCCACTCAACAACAATCCCATAGTAAGGACCACAGAGACGCACACACACACACACACACACACACACACACACACACACACACAAATACATGATGTATTCTCCTCCACAGCTTTGCAAATCACAGGGATCAAATGCTTTATAAATACAATGTAGTAGTAGTATATTAACAGTAGTAGTATTAGTTGTAGTAGTATATTAACAGTATTTGTATTAAATCAAGTTAAAACCCGTCTGTCGATCTCAGCTGGTTTCAAACCATGGCGTCAAGGAAGTCCCCGTCTCTATGACAACCATGAAGCCCACCACCACCCCCGGCTCTCCATCACCTTATGACATCATCTCCAAGTCGACCGGTGACAACAACCCCCCCCGTGTCCCATATCGAACCCACCGAAACACCACCAACGCGTACGTCCCACTGGGGGCGGCGGAGCCCGGCCAGGTGGGTTACCTGGCGACCGTTGCCATGGCAGATCCTCTGTTGTCCGTCGCCTGCAGCACTGAGGACGACTGGGAGGAGCAGATGGGATACAAACCACCAACCATGAACCACCGAGGGTCGAGGAGGCACTACAGAGGAGGAGGAGGGAGAGGGAGGGGAGGCCATGATCCAGGGAGGGGGCAACACAGGAGGAGACAAGGAGGAGAGCCAGGGCCGGGGTTTAACTATGTCCAGTTTAACTCCTCCCACAGGGGGAGGGGCCGGGAGAGAGGATACTAGCTCTCAGCCAATGAGAGGAGAGGACAGTGTTTAAATCTTCTTTTCTCCAACAAGCTTGTTTGGTTTCTGCTCATTCTTAATCGGACACTTCCTGCTTCTTTTCTCGTCCAATTGTTTTTTGCCAACAACTGGAGATCGGATTGGTGGATCGGATTGATTGATATAAAATGGATGCCAGAACCGATCAGTTCAATCAATCGTCTCCGCGCACGTCGGAAAATCTGAAAATCCACTCGTGTATTTCAGCGTGTCGAAATGCTGCGGCTCGTTGCGGAAACACAAACAATATCAGATTTTCTTTATCAAGCTCATCATTAGCTAGCTCGTTAGCATAGCATGTTAGCAAGCGCAAGTTGTCATTTTAAATTTCTCAGCAGTTAAACCTCACACACACACACGGACATGTGGATTCAAAGAATCAAACTTTAAGTGTGTTGAGGACGACAAACATCTTCAGAGTACAGAGTTCGTTATAAAGAGACATTTCTCAACTCGGTAGTTTGATTTGACGAGACATCGCATTGCATTTTTCTTTAAACAAATAGTTTCTTCTCATCTAACAATACTTTCAACACATGTAGAACTATTTCTTCAACGGGAAGTCAAATTTCAGACACTCTAGCTTCCCTTGAACACAGCATAACTGAGAGCTTAGCATGTCCACAAAGCGTTCGACGTTCAAACATATTGCAGCAAAAGAAAAAGCTACGAGTTCAGCGAGCACTTATTCTAAGCGTCTGTTAGCACTGTGAGCTAAAAACAAACTTAAGTGGACAAATATCACAACATATAATTTAACAGCAGCTTTAAGAGTTGTATCGCTGCTATAAAACTACAGGAGTATATATAGGACTCTGGTTTGTGTGTGGACTTCATTTCTTCAGATGTTTGTTTTTGTAATTGTGCGTCTGTCCTGTTGCTGCTGGTTTGTGTAATTGTCTTGTTTTCCTTCTTCCTGGGTTTATTTTTCTTTCTCTCGTCACGTTTGATCAACTCAGAAAGCTCTTAGAGATTCAGTGCCTTACGTTTGCTCCTCTTTACGTTCTTCTTTCTTTTTTTCTTTTGAGTTTGAGAAGCACTGCTGTACAGAACAAAGGCTGTTGTCTGTGTTGGATTTTTCTATGCGGTTGAATAAATAAAACTTTGGTTGAAATGTTGCTGCTGCTTTTTAAATTTCTTCTTATAGATTTAAAAGCAATTTAATAAAAAAAAAAAAAAAAAAAAAAAAGATTTTCAATCCGAACCAAAGACGGAAGCTGTACACGACGAATCTCCGTTCTTGTTTCATACAAAACAAATGTGTAACCAAAGTATAAAAAACATAAACTAAGTGAAAGTAACATTAATAAAGACACATTTAACTGATACCCAGTGGTGGAAGAAGTACTCAAATATTTTACTTCAGTAAAAGTAGCAAGACTACAGTGTAAAAAAGTCCTGCATTTAAAATTCTACTCTTAAGTATTTGCATCAAAATATATTGAAAGTACCAAAAGTATAAGAACTCATTACCCAGACTGGCTGATTTCAGAATTATGTAAACAACTTTAATGTTGGTAAAGTTGGAGCTGGATTGAACAACTTGTATGTATGTATATATACATATATATACATACATATATATACATATATACGTGTATATATGTATGTATGTGTATATGTATATATACGTATATATGTATATGTGTATATTTACGTATATATATGTATATATGTATGTGTGTGTATATATACGTATATATGTATGTGTGTGTATATATACGTATATATGTATATGTGTATGTATACGTATATATACACGTATATATGTATATATGTGTATGTATACGTATATATATGTATGTGTATATATGTATGTATACGTATATACACATATATGTATATATACGTGTATGTATACGTATATATGTATGTATATATGTATACGTGTATGTATATATGTATATACATATGTATGTATATATTCACACATATGTATATATACATATATGTATACATATACATGTATATATGTGTATATATATGTATATATATATACACATGTGTATATATATGTATACATACACATATATACATGTATGTATATACGTATATGTATATATGTGTATATATATGTATGCATATATATGTATGTATATATGTGTATGTATATATGTATATATATACATATAAATATATGTATGTGTATATATGTATGTATATATGTGTATGTATATATATGTATATATATATACATACATATACATATAAATATATGTATATATATATTTAAGTATGTATAAATATGTGTATATATATATATATTTAAGTATGTATAAATATATGTATATATATATATATATATTTAAGTATATATAAATATATAAATGTACACATAATCCAGTACATACTGTTCTGAGTACTTTTACTTTTGGCACTTGATATTTTGATGACAGTTTTGTACTTCTACTTTAGTAAAAGATCGTCTTCTTCTAAAAGTTCTTCTTTCCTCCGATGGTTTCATTTAAATTGATTTTTTAGAAGCCTGAAGAGCTGAAAGTATTTAGTATTTAAAAAAAGAAATGAGAAACATTTTAAAAACAAATTAGTTACAGAAATACACATTTTCCTTCATCACTTTAGTGGGTTTATAGATTTACACGGCTGCTACAGAGGCCACTACGACTGTTAGAGATGTAAGAAATGAAGGAGAAACTGTTCCTGGATCAGGTAGCATCAGTTTATTATCAGTTGTTGTAAATGCATGACTGTTAAAATACGCTGCTTAATGTTCCACAATGTCGCTGGCTCTTGAATTCAGCCCAGTATGTTTACGCTGACCGACACAGAATGCAATGCACTTTGTTTTCTTATGTTAAACATTTCACAACATTGCTGGCTATAGAATGCAGCCTGGTACATGAAGGCTGATGAGTTTTCTTTTTCTTATGAATTAAACACATCTGCTGTTTGTTGAACGCAGCCTGGTTGTACTTGTGGTAAATGTCAAGGCTGCACTCTTGACTGTGAACGCTCCCGAACGCTCCCAGGTTGTTGAACGCAGCGCGCCTTCCCAGGAGCGCCGCAGGAAGTCACAGTTGGTCACACAGGAAGTCGTCTTAGTCGTCCAGGAAGAAATAGTTTCCACTCTTCTTCTGTTCTGTGTCCTGGAGACAGAGGGGGCGGTGTGTCTCTTTAAATATAACTTTATTGACAACAACGATCACACTGTGGGCATTAAAACACGACACAACACAACATCTACTCTTCAGGAGGTAATAATATTAATATTATCACGGTTACTTATGTTACTCAGAAAAGTTTTTCTCCCAAGTATAAAAACTTTGTCAATATTGTTGTAATTCCTATAGTCACCAGCAGAGGTCAGTGAAGGCGTTTGCATGTACACTGTTGGAGCATTAAATGGGTTTGTAAAATGGTATACAAGTATATTTGATGTGTAGTTAATGGACAAAAATGTGTCAAAATCAATGGGAAACTTGATCATCAATTAATTGAAGTAATTTTTAAAACAAAAATGCCAATAACTCGCTCATTCTTCTTAAATGTGAATATTTGTTGTTTTTTTGCTGCTGATTATCTGTTATGATAGTAAATTGAATCTATTTGATGGGGTTATTCATTAATTTACTAATGTCTAATATTTGTTTGACTACATGATTAATTGAAAACGAAAACAATCTTTAGTTGCAGCACTAATTAACTAACCAAAGCCAAAGTTGACGTTTTCAAATGTTCTAAAACTCAAAGATATTAAGTTTACTTTAAAAACAGCAGCAAATATTAAGATTTGAGAAGCTGGAATCAGAGAGCTTTTTGTCTTTTGCTTAAAATAACACTTCAGCAGTATCTTGAAATGCTTGTTTTGTTGAACTAACACTCCAAAAATATTCGTTTCACTACCACAGAAAGCTAAAAGTTGTAACTAGTAAACCTCTCTTACACGTGAACATCTTAATGACGTGTGTTCGTACCTTGATGGAGTTGAGCTTGTTGATGCGCGGCCTGAAGTTGTTCGGGTCTCTTCTGAATGTGATTTCCAACAGCGACAGAAAGCGGTTCATCCCGGCCAACAGACTCTGAGGACTGAGAAGAGATTCAGTCATCGTCACAGCCAGCGATTCAACTTCCTGTCCTGACTGTTTTCAAACGTCTCTCTGGGTCTTACGTGTTAGCCGAGGTCTTCTTGGAGGGAATACCGTCGAACACGATGACTCTGTCGGCCAGGTAGGTCGCCATGATGAAGTCGTGCTCCACCACAAACGCCGTCTTCTTCGCGTGGAGGATGTACCTGCAAACACACCAGAGTCAGACAGACAGGAAGCAGCAGGGAGGAAGAGGAGGACAGGAGAGGAAGGCGAGGGAGGATGTAGAGAAGAGATGGGAGGAAAGGGGAGGTTTAGTAAAGGTGCTGACCTCTTGATGACCCTGGCGGCCATCAATCTCTGCTCAGAGTCCAGGTAGGCCGAAGGTTCGTCGATCAGGTAAACATCAGCTGGTTTCCCCAAACACAGAGTGAGAGCGACTCTCTGCAGCTCACCACCAGACAGGTTCTGCACCTGAGGGGGGAGGAGGAGGAGGAGGA
This sequence comes from Enoplosus armatus, assembly GCF_043641665.1. NCBI lineage: Eukaryota > Metazoa > Chordata > Actinopteri > Centrarchiformes > Enoplosidae > Enoplosus > Enoplosus armatus. The sequence goes on along the minus strand of NC_092202.1, from coordinate 1,580,979 downwards.
GGAGGAGGAAGGTTAGTCATTCTGTCCCCAATACGTCTCGATCAGACGCTTTGCTTTAAATAGTTAAAAATGGTCTCAGAATAAAGAGAAGCGTCTGAAAACGTCTCTGTCATGAAATCTTGTCCAGAGGACGAATCATCCATTCATGTCCTAAAATAAAAGCCTCCCAATAACAGGAAGTCCGGAAGACTTTTAATGTGAAAAATCAGCTGGAGGTGTTACTTTCACAGCAGTGAAATCAATCAGTAAAAAAGACCAGGAATTAGTTGGTGAAAGAAAACATTTCCGTTCGAGAAGCGAAGCGACTCTGTTGTTCTGTGGAAACTGACGTCATACTAAATTCATCACGACAACAATAAACAACAAACATGATGAAGTGCTCGGTTCAGATCAACGGAGAAAGCAGGTCAAATCAAGTTCTGGTTCTGCCACAGAGGTAAACATGTAGAGTTTATGTTACGTCGCGTTCAGGAACATCAGTGGGAAACAGGAACTATTATGAACTTTGTCGCAGTACACATTTATTTTACAAGCTGTTAGAGTGTGTGCATTACCTGTTCTTACCTGTCCATAACTGGCTGTTATTACACATATACACATATACACTACTGTACACCAGTCTACCACAGTGTGTGTGTGTGTGTCTCTTACGTCCTGGTCTATGATGCTCTCTATCTGCATCGGCTTCATGACGTCGGTGATGAACTGCGGGTGAGTGTAGGCGTCTCTGATCTTCTCGTGCAGCAGAGCTCTGACGCTTCCCTGCAGACACAAACACAAACATCGTCAAACATCTGCATTAATGCATTCATCTGCGACGACTTTGATCGTTCATTTATTATTTAAGCACATTTTCAAGAAAAAACCCCACAAGAATTCACATGTTACAACTTCTCAAATGTGACGGACATTTTTCACTATTTGCTGACATATAGACCAGAAATGAACTGATTAATAGAAGAAATGAGCACTATTTGCAGCCTTAGACTACATGTTTCTTCCTGTTTCCACTGATGGATCATCCAGCTCTGAATATAAACTGGGATGAAGGGAAACAGCAGAACAAAGTGCGTTAGTGACAGCTGATGAAGAAACAGATCCCACAGACCTTGAACTTGGGGCTGATGGTCTGAGGCTTGTAGCTGACGTTCAGGATGGGAACCTCACCTGAAGGAGAGAGAGCAGGTGAGTGTGTGTTTCTACATGCGTGCGTGTGTGTGTGTGTGTGTGTGTGTGTGTGTGTGTGTTTCAACACTCACCTCCCCCGTCAGATTTGAGTCCTCCAGCCAACATCCTGATAAAGGTGGTCTTCCCTGTGCCTGCAGACACACAGGCATAAACACATCACACACAAAGAAACACAGAAATACACTCATTTATTTATCTGTAGATATTATTTATATTCAGGGCTCGATATCATTTGAATTTATTGCCATGCTAGCACTGTGTCCCCATGGATGGCAATGTTTGGTCCAGACTGAAATATCTCAACAACTATTGGATGGACGGCCATGAAGGATGAATCCTACTGACTTTGAACGCAGCGCCACCATCAGGTCAACGTTTCACTCTGTCCAACTCTTTGGTTTAACGTGCAAAAATCAGCCTCAGCAGCAAATGTTAACATGCTAAGATGCTAAACTAATGATCATCATTAACAGTAGCATGTCGGTGGACCTGATAAACCGGCCCAGCTTACCGTTCTCTCCCAGCATCACCATGATCTCAGAGTCTGTGAATTCTCCTGATTTGATGTCCAGCGTGAACTCGCCCATCGTCTTCCCCATCTCTGGATACTGAACAACAACAACAACAACAAGTCAAACATCTAATTTACCCCTAAAGCTACGTCTCATCAAGTGATGATGATGATAATGAATATGGGAGGAGAAAAGATGAAGAAGGAAATGAGGGAGGATGAAATGATGGGAACAGAAGAAAAGCAGAAAGTGTTAGAAAGGAAAAGGAAATGGAGGACGGAGGAGGAAGGGAGTGAAATGTAACAGACCTGGTAGTGCCTGAGTCTCTTCACCTCCTCCTCATTGGCCGTCTCAGCCACCTTGAAGACCAACGAGGTCTCGCGAAACCTGAGATTCTCTGTGGGAACGTAACCGTCCAGGAAGATGTTGATACCTGAAGGAAGGAGGCGGAAATGAAGACGTTACACGGAGAATCTGGCAGCTGTTACCTGAACCATGCTAGTCCCGTTAGCCACAGAATGAATCCAAAGTTAGAATATTACGCTTGGAAGTTTCTGGCAAAACAGCTCATTATGAGTCAAGAATTAAGACCCATCAGTCACTATTCAGCGTTTATCTAAACCAACAACAGCCACAGTACGTTTTGCACGCTGTTGCGTTTGTGGGGCGTCACATGGTTTGAGATTTACCCTCTCGGACGCTGAAGGGCATCGTGACGACCCCGTAGGCGCTGGGGACGCCGTACAGACAGCAGATGAAGTCAGACAGGTAGTCCAACACACTCAGGTCATGTTCCACCACAATGATGTACCTGAAACACACACAGTTACAGCAAGATCTAAAAACTGAGACTGTCACACATGTGAGCAATGAAAGTCCAAGACGACTGCATGTTGTTATTAAAATCTGTATACTTTGTTCAGAAGTTACTGCATTGAACACAGATGTTATTCTGCAACATGTTACAGTGAAATAATTAACTGACATGCGTTTTAACTTTATGGTTGTTACTTTTATGACATTATTAATCGAATCAGGTGGAAATGTTCTCATACTGATGATTACGTCTTTCTAATCGCCATATTTCTCTTTTATTCTCCTCTTTTTATCCCACTAATGTGCCACACTCATAGTTTAACTGTCAAACTGTATGAAACATGTGATATTATTCGTTTAACACGAGCTCTGAGGAGCGAAACGAGCTTCGGGATCCTCCGTCCATCTCTACAGAACAGTAGAGAGATTATTTTACTTTAGGTGAACGTTACCTGTCTGGGGTGATGAGTGAGCGGATGGTGATGGCGGCCTTCAGCCTCTGTTTCACATCCAGATAACTGGACGGCTCGTCAAACATAAAGCTACAGCAGAGAAACGGAGAACAGCCCAGTCAGTCTGAGAGTTTGAGGTCAAAGTTCAAGTAATAACCGGCGGCAGATTGTTTCCTCACATGTCGGCCCTCTGGATGCAGACGACGGCGCAGGCGAACCTCTGCAGCTCTCCTCCGGACAGATCCTCCACGTTCCTCTCCCGCAGGTGACTCAGATCTGCCCGGCAACAACACCAAGAAAAAAAAAACACCAATCACAAAACAGAAACCAAACAGCAAAGTTTAATAACTGTATTGCTTATTTTGTCCAAGCAATTGTCCAAAACTCAGATATTCACTTTACAATGATACAAAACAGTTATTCTTCTTTTAAACGTTAAATATCGTCACTTTTGTATTTTACTATTGTTATTTTTACTCTAGTGGACTTCACTATTTAGTGTTTTTTACTTCCTGTGGGGACTTAACGTTGATCTTTCACTGGTGAGTTTTACTTTTGTGACTCCAGTTTCCTTCATTTTTAAAATACATTTGGTCGAACTGTTGTTGACTGTATTCTTCTGACTTGTCATCACATTTGTTGCCCAATACTGTTGATTTTGTAGTGTGTGTGTGTGTTTACCGAGCTGTTTACAGACGAGGGTTTGTGTGTCTGTGTCGTCTTTCCTGCTCAGGATGGACCCTACTGACCCCTGGAGGCAAACATGAAGAATTACAACCAATCCTAAAATCACTACTTCAACACTGAAACCTAGAGAAGCCGAGTATAGTCGTACTTGGTTTTCTTTTAAAGACGTTATCTCGAGATCACAAGTTCATTATTTCATTATCTCGAGAAAACAAAAGGTTGTTTCCTCTTATTAGCCGTCTTCTTATAGTTCAGAGATCAGGAGTGCCGTGCCAGCACGCAAAGACGGCATCTTGACAACTGCAGCAACTGATTTATGTTGAAAATGTTAAATCAAGTATCAGGTAAAATGTACCCATTAATCAAGTTCTAACTCAGGCAGAAATTGCACTGCGTCTTTCTGTGGGAGATAGATTCAGATCAGATCCTCATTTAAGGAGAAGACTACGAGATAAACTCATTTGTGATCTCGAGAAAACGGCATTAAAAAAAATAAAGGATTAAAACTCATTTACCTTGACGGTCTTTGGGATCTGGTCCACGTACTGCGGTTTGACGATGGCCCGCAGGTCATCTTCCAGGATTTTGGTGAAATAGTTCTGCAGCTCAGAACCTCTGAAGTAGGTCAAGATCTCCTGCCAGTCTGGAGGATTCTGGTAGAGAAACAACACACAGTCAAATATTAACAGATGAAACAGCAGAGAGAGAAGTAGTTCTTAACTTGTGTTGAGTTTATCTTAATGCTGGTTGTTTGTCCAAATATAACGTTTTATTTTTGTCCGAAAGCAACCGGTTATTAATAATTAAAGACAGGTTGTTTTTTTTTTCCAAGTAAAGCTCATTAATTCTGTAAATGTCATGTGACTTAAACTGTCGGTACTACTCTGTATAACAGGTACACACTGTTAAATAAGACCCCGCCACATCCTGATTTTACTACTGTAGATGTGTGAAATATGTAGCTTTGATTATTAAAATGTTTTTGTTGCTTTAAGCTAACTGATGTAACCATGGTAACATTTATGTTTGACATGATAATCTGTGTTCATTCTTAATACAAACACTTTTTTCAGCCTGAAAAAGCATCAAGACAACTTTGAGTTTAAGGAACAAAATGGCAGCCGTGAGCAGCTACACCCACGTTTTATCTCATCAGCACATAACCGCTTTGTTCTGGGGGAGGGGGGGGGCGGGCGGGCAGCAGGAGGTTTGAACACTCACATCGTACTTGCCCAGGTTGGGTTTCTGTTTTCCAGCCAGGATCTTCAGAGCTGTGGACTTGCCGATACCGTTGGTCCCCACCAGCCCCAGCACCTCACCAGGCCTGGGGATAGGCAGCCTGCACACACGCAATCACAAATTTGTATTATTCCACTTTCACCGAGTTCGTCACCAACCTATAAAACACGTCAACAAATGTAGACTGCCGTTAAGGTCTCAGTATGCTTCAAACAAACTAGGTTGTACAAAGTGTAGCAATGGTGTAAGCAAGTACTAGCAAGTACTCTGATCTTTTACTTCTTACTAGTAAAAGTATCAATGCCATAATGTAAAAATAGTCCATTACAAGTAAAAGTACTGCATTCAAAATCCTACTTAAAGTAAAAATCCAGAAGTATTATCAGCAAAATGCAGTTAAAAGTATCTCACATAAAAGTACTTGTTAATACTTCTGCATCAATGTTAGAGCAGCATTTTACTGCTATAGCTGCTCGAGGCTAGTTTGAACTGCCTTATATGCAGTTAGCTACTCTATATACAGTTAGCTAGTTTGCACTGTTTTATATACAGTTAGCTAGTTTGCACTGTTTAATATACAGTTAGCTACTTTTAGCTATTCTATATACAGTTAGCTAGTTTAGTCTCATGGTTCCCAACCTAGTGGTTCTTTTGTTTCAAAGTAAGATGAAGATTAACAACTTAAAAAGTTATTTACTGGCAATCAGCTGCATTCAACATTATCCACATTAGAAAAACCAATAAACAAAGTTTGTTCTCAACGATCAGAGTGCGTTCAGGCTCGAGTGCCACATGAAAACAGTGGGGAGGAGTTTAAACAACATACCGGTGCAGTTTGAAGGAGTTGGCGCAGTATCTGTGTGTGGTTTCCTTCTCCAGGTTGCTGGGCAGGTTGACGATGGACAACGCTCCGAATGGACATTTCTATAATGACAAAACGGCATCAGGACAGGCAGACTCAAACCAAAACATGGCTGCGATGATTCTGTAAAAAATGATTAATAAGATTATATTGGCGGATTTTGTGATCACAGTTATTAAACCTTCCAATTTGTCTTCACTGTTTGAGGGACAAATGCTGTTCTAGGTGATAATATTCTAGCAATGCTGACTGTTGAACTAAAATTGTCTTACAAGGCACTAGATTAAAGTGCAATAAGGACAGACAATTTATATTTTCTTAATAAAATATAGTCTGAAATATGACTATTACCTTGATGCAGATGCCGCAGCCTATGCACAGAGACTCTGAGATCCAGACAATCTTACTCTGTGGAGTCACCTCGATACACAGCTTACCTGCAAACACAAACATTTAAATACAAATCAGTTTTTGGTGTCATGTTTTTGTGTGTTTGGTGTTGAAGCCGGTTAAGTCTGTCTATATATATAAATGATCACTCACCCATGCGGACGACCGGGCAGCTCTTCTTGCACTCCTGACGGCATTTCTTAGGTTTGCATTTGTCATGGTTGACGATGGCGATCCTGGTGTTTTTATCCGCCATGATGGAGGGCTGGAATGACGGACGTTAGCACCTGTGGAGCTGAACAAAACGGGGGTTATACAAGAGTTATTTGGGTGGTCAATCTTGAGAAAAGTTGATAAAGAGAAAAAAGGAAAATGGGAGACATGCTGGTGAAGTTGGTATGTGTAAACAAGTTAAAGACAAACTTAGTTCAGAGTTAAGTTTAAAGATTTCAACCAACACATATAAACATTACATTCACTTGTTGGGAAACATATATGCACAAGCAATGGTGATATTCAGGTACCAAAGCCAACAGACAATATCTAAATGTAGGGGACAGCGGTCAGGCTCGAACCTGTGTCCACAAGCACAAGGTTTACTCTGCTGAAGCAACACATTCAATTCTGAATGCAACGCACAGCCTTTGCCTTTAACAATGGGCTGCCACAGATCGACTATCACAGGCCTAAACCAGCCTCTACCTGTTCCTAACTGGAACCAAAGGTAATGCTTTCTGGATTAAATGCTAATACTGATTTAATGGATTTTCATTTCAGGTCTCAGGAAGATGAATTGACGTAAATGAAGCTGCTGCAAACCAAACCAGTTAGCGCTTAGCAGTCTTTTGTAGGGACAGTGATTCACACCAGACTCCATTTAAATGTCTGGCCTTTTATTGTTGCCAGACCACTGGACGTTCATGCCTGGTACTACGTGATTTAAGGCCTCTAACTATTCAGTGGTGTCCACCTTTTCAATGCGACATACACTGAACAAATAAAGTAAAACATATATGAATAAAAATGCAGATCGTATATTCGGTTAGTCTGTTATTCTCTAAACTACATCCCAACGCTGAAACGCAACGTGACGGGCGGTGGCGAGCAGCACCAAAGTTGGATTTGTCCTTAAATAACCTGCTACTCTATGAGTCATTCATATGCTGAATTCATCAACCAATCGTAAAGATTGTCAAAACATCTTGAAACGTGACATTGTATATGTATACTTTTGATAGTGAGCGAGCAACCCTTCGATTGGAAAATTATTTAACCGAATTTGGAGTAGCACCCGTTCGGTAACGTTACATGATGAAACATAATCTTTTCTCCAGTAACAGCAGCTGTGTTTAAAGCTACACTGTCAAGCTATCAACCAACTCTACTTCTGTACTCAGATGGTTAAATCAGCGGTTTAAACGCTACACTGGAAGCTATAACGTAGCTACCGTTAAGTACAGGCATTAGAGACTACTAACAGTTAGCTAATGGTTAGCTTCACAGTATACGACATTAGCAGCGGAGGCCCCGCACTTTGACAGCTGCTCGACTGGTGACCAGCGCTCGTTTTTAGGGCAATATAACCCTAAAAAGGCCCACATTCCGGAGCGGTAAGTTAAAAACTCACCCCTCTTCGGCTCCCGTTACTCGGCTTTGAAGAAGATAGACGAATAACGACGTTCAGACACAAATAATTGGTAGTGAAACTTCTTTTTTCCAGCAACGTGTTCCTTTCCTGGACACCGGCTGGAAAGATGGCGGGAGACACGCATGCAGTATGCGACAATATCGGTGACGTCAGTACGAAGCGACCTGGATTCACTAAAGTGGGAGATTCGAAGTGGCTGTAGCAAAACACAGCGCATTTAAACGTTATTTGTGTCAAACAGCCTCATCTGATGCACTGACACTAAATATTGGATACTTTTGCTTCCCCTATCTGTAAGTTGTACTTATATTTCCATCGTAAACTATTTTTCAGAGGCTTTGAGATAAATATTAGCTGCTAGCAGCTAGCTAGAGCCCCACACCAAACTCCATTAAAACGTTTGTTTAATGTTTATTATTGAAACGCTATGGTCCACATTTACATTCAGTTTAAAGGGTCATGTTTTATATTCCCTGAGTTTTCATCCTTCAAAATACACCGAGTAAAGCTACGATGATGTTAACCACAAGCTTCAAATCAGATTCTGTCATTACACCCCTTTTAAAATACAAGAATTCGTCAAAATGTTAGAAATGTGAAGGGAGTTTGGCGTTATTTAAAAGTAAAGGCCAGTTGAACTTGTGTTTTTGTCTTTCTCCGTTGTTAAAGGATGGCCACCCCGAGTAAGACACCACCCGGCGCCGACCCAAAGCAGTTGGAGCGGACTGGGACGGTCCGTGAGATCGGCTCCCAGGCGGTGTGGTCCCTCTCCTCCTGTAAACCCGGTCAGCCCCAAACCTAATATACAGCCTTCTGTGTGTATATACAGAGTGACGAATCTAGTGTGATGCCATTTGAACTCCGTTCCTCCACCCATGTCCAGGTTTCGGAGTGGATCAGCTGAGGGATGACAACCTGGAGACTTACTGGCAGTCAGACGGATCCCAACCTCACTTAGTCAACATACAGTTCAGGTAACATGGAGTCGTGTTCCTTCAGCACTGGAATACTTTCTGGAATATTCTGGAATATTCTGTATTATTTTAGGAACCGACAGGTGTAGGTTTCTGTTGTTTCCAGGAGGAAGAATCCATCTGTGTGTTTTTGCTTGTTAATCATCAGTAACCGTGTGTCTGTGTTTATAGTCACGTCTTTTTTCATTTGTTTTGTCCAGGAGGAGAACTACGGTGAAGATGTTGTGTATTTATGCTGATTATAAATCAGATGAGAGCTACACACCCAGTAAGATCTCAGTCAGAGTGGGCAACAACTTCCACAACTTACAAGAGATCAGGGTAACAACTCTTTATGATATTATTGTCTTCCCTCACCTTAAAGCTCAGACTGTAACTGTCAGAGTTTCATAACCACTCAAATGATCTCCTCCTCCTCCTCTTCCTCTCTGCAGCAGCTAGAGATGGTGGAGCCCAGTGGTTGGATTCACATCTCTCTGATGAATCAGGTAAGAAACTCGAGTCTTTACAGTGGAAAGCTGTGTGAGATTTTGTGTTTGGTGACATGATTTCTCAATATTTCTCATTGGCTGAACCTCAATATTTTTTTGACACGGACCAAAATGTGTCTGTAGCAGATTGTTGAGCTGAAGTACAGAAATTTGGCATGAAATGTTTTCTCAGATTCGTGGTCTTGTTCAGTTATTCTTTGACCTGATATTGTTCCTGATTACTATCAAAACTTTGCCAATTTTAGACTCTTCTATTAAAGTTCACGGCTGCTTGTGTTTAGACAACTTTTAACATTTGAGGTGAGGTATTGACCTTGAATCGTATAATTGATACCCAGTCCTGTTCTTCATTGTGTGTGTGTGTGTGTGTGTTCTAGCGGACAAACGAGCCGATCAGCACCTTCATGATCCAGATCGCGGTGCTGGCCAACCACCAGAACGGCAGAGACACGCACATGCGGCAGATCAAAGTCTACACGCCTGTGGAGGAGAGCTCCATCGGGAAGTTCCCACGATGCACCACGGTCGACTTCATGATGTACCGCACGATCAGGTGATCTGGACTGAAATTCCCCTGGAAAGTTTGGGAATCACACAAAAGAGGAAAAGTGGCAGAGACTGATATCTGGAGCTGCTGCTGTGCGTCTGTGACTCTGACACGATGCGGACTGATTGATTCCAGAGTCGATCAATCTTGAACCGCTTGAAACATTATTAATGATCTTTTTTAAATAAAGTACTGATATTTAAAATTAAGCTGCCAATGTTGATTATAACCACATTTAAAGACATGATATTGAAGATGGGACTTCAGCCCCAAACAGTATAAGTTTATATGTTGTGATGTTTGAAGACTTTGTGGAAAAACAAACTCCTCCTTTAACATTTTCTAAAGGTTTAGCAACATGTTTCCCTCACAGACCAGATCTGGCTGCACATGGCCAGTAAGCCCTGAATCATTTGGCGGTTTTTACCAGGACAGGAGTTCATGAAGAAGCCAAAATGTAGACTCTTTGTGGTCAATTCAGAGTTTTTCAAAACTCACAAACCCAAACCACTGTGCCTACAGATTGTCTCTTGTTAACGATGGTTGAATTAAATCTGTTTCAAAGCAACATGGCTGCCAGGATGTCACTGTGTTAATGAATGAAAAGATGAGAACAAGGTTTTACAGAGCAGCAGGAAAGGTGACAAGAAGAGTCGAGAGAAATAAAACACATACTGAGGTATTTGAAACCGGTCCAATAGTCAAAGTCTTACTAAACACAAGGTGATGTCATGCTTTTGACACTAAGTAAAAGTATGTAAGCTGCTAGCATGTTATTAGCGAAACTGTTTCTACTGGCAAAATGTGTTAATTTGTAGGTTAACTGAGGAAACATCTAGGGAGTCCTCTAGGTATTCCAGGAGACTCTAGAGTTCTTTAAAGGAAGTTCCAAGGATTTCCAGGGGTCTTTATACGGGTTCTAGTAAATTCCAGGGGTCCTTGAGGAGCTGGGGTCTTTCAGTGGGATTCAGGAATATACAGAGGCTCTCGTGGGGATTCCCTCCAAGAAAAGTTTGGCCGATTATGATCCAGGGATTTCCAGGTGCTAAGAGGCAAGATGCAGCAACCTCCAGGCCTTCATGAGCAGTGTTCAAGGATTGCCAGGGCTCCTTAAGGTATGTTCATCAGGTTTCAGGAGTCTTTTGAGAGGAGGCGTCCTGGGTCTTTAAGAGGTGTTCATGGACCTCAAGTGGTCCTTGGGGAGGTTCCAGAACCACTTGACAGATGCTCAGGGACTTCCAGGGTCCTTTTTAGGATGACTTGTCCAGGTATGCTTCAGTTTTACATCCCCAGTTACACCATCGTCATGACAACCTGCATTACGACAGGTGTCGGGATCAGAGGATTTATACTATAGTGACTATATTATTCAGAGAGGCAGGCTCATAGTGATATGATCATTTATTATGATCAGTTAATTTCTGTCAGGACCAAACTGGATAAAAGCCTCAGATCACTGCAGTTCAGCAGTTTGACCACCAGAGGGAGCCAGAGACTGAGACCTCTTCATCAACAGACACAGTCGATGGTGGTGGAAGAAGTACTCACTGCAATCCTACAGAGTACAAATACTCTATTACAAGTGAAAGTCCTGCATTCAGAGCTTTACTTAAGTCAAAGTACAAAAGTATTAGTATCACAATGTACTTAAAGTACTAAAAGTAAAAGTACTCATTATGTACCATCAGACAGAGGAGCAACCAGAGACCACAAGACATCTGTGGTGAGTGTCTTTGTCTCTCTGGATGTTTCAGGACTTTAGAACAGTCTGAGGTCTTTGGGGTCGATGACTGAATTACAGAAAGAGTAAGGAGGACGTTGTAATAGTCAACTGAAGACTGATGAAGACTGTAAAATGAGATGTATTTGTAATCAGTCTAATGATATTCTCAATTAATGAATAACATCAAAAGACCAAATACTCTCTAGAGCACAAAATGTGGATTAATCCGCTGCTGAAAATAGTCCCCCACAAGTGACCAGCTGTTTTAGGAAATCACGGAGCCTGTTTTTGTGGGAAGCAGTAGGTTTGGTGAAGTCAGAAAGTATTGAGAGACGGATTAACACATTGTTGGTTTTTTGTCTTTTCATGGGTTTTGTTCATAAGAAGAAAATGTAGATTACGCCAGCCTTTTCATTTATAGTTCAGAATGAACTATATCTTTTTCTATTTTCTGTGAGGACGTTCGCACATTTAAAACACAACTGTCTCAGTGGTACACAGTTATAATCGCAGACAAACAGATTCCTAAATTAAAGACAAACAAACCAACTCAACCATGCGATAATGGATAGATTATAAACTATTGATCCTGAAGACAAACAAAATAATCATCAATTTCTCCAGTACTGCAACTCTGTAGTATTGATTAAAACTAATTCGTAAGGAAAAGATGGACAATGTCCTCCAGTTTCACGCTGACTTCCTCCACTCTTCTTTCCTGCCACCTCCTGGTCGTTCTCGTCACTACAGGAGGTTTCCGTCCACGTCGCGCTGCGTCTCAATGTATTTTGAAGTGTTTTTTGTGCTTCGTCTGCTCTGTTATTTCTGATGCTTCCTCTCTCTGTGACCTCTCCGTCCCGTCCAGTTGCTCTCTCTGGTCCTCCAGCTGCTTCTTCTTTCCCCACATGGGAAGGTTTTCGTATACGTTCTCAACTGTGTTATGCTTCTTCACGACTTCTGGCTTTCTTTGGGTCTCACACGCTGCATTTCTTAGATTATCCTGTCCATCTTTTTCACATTCCTGGATCCTCCTGGTGCCTGAAGAAGCAGAAGCAGGACAGTGTTTACAAACTTGCTGTGTTCATGTGGTTTTGCTTTACCGAAAATGTGTGTCGAAGTGAGAAAAGCAGAACAGAAATATGATTGTTGAACTGTAATATATATATTTTTTAAATCACAGTACATTTCCAAAGCAGAGAAAGCATTTGAAGGCATTTTCCCTAAATTTGGAACGTGCCTGTCAAGCTTTCCTTTCTCGCCTTTCTGACTTGGTACATATGCAGCTTTTAATTTTAATTTTACACAGAATTAGACAAAAGGTTTCTCGTTTCAAGACACTGATCGGAAATGTTTCCATCTGAAATCACAACTGTCGCTAGGAGGTTTTATTAGCTGTAGCTAGCTAGCTTCAAACTCCACCAGTTTGTTAAAAATGTTTTGTTCTTGTTGTTGTTCTTGTATTTTAGTGTCGAGCTAGTTAGTCCTAGTTTTATAAGGATAAGATATATACATAATATATACATAATTCTGTTTGGCTGCTTAGCTTATATACATGTTCCTATTTCCCCTTTAATGTTGCCAAGGAAAAGGCTTTTAGCATGAGGACCAGCCGGTGTGTTGACACTATGTTGGCCCCAGATCCAATCAAGAAAAGGCCAGAGCAGCTAACAGCTTCCACACAGTTGATCTAATGTAGTTAGTTAATGATGAAGTAACACTGTTAATACTGTAGGTAGTTAGCCAGACATGCTAACGTTTGTAATATAATCTAGTGATGCTTTGGAATTAATCCCTACAGCAAATCCAGAGCTCCGGCAGTAACTTGACTTAAAAAAGGAAAATGAATATGTGACTTACAGACTATGACGCACGCCAAGACGGCAACACTAACGGCGAGGAGGACGAAGCAGAGCAAAGGACATTCACTTGGGATCATGAAGACATAAACTGAAACGATAAAAACAGAACATGAACATGACATTTATATTAATCTAGACCTCTTTTTAAAACCAAAACAGTGACATCATGTCTACCTGGAACATGGACGTGTGTCTCTCTGGTCCGGTTGATGGTCTTCTGCTGGACTCTACAGGTGAAGCTGTTGCTGTGTCTCTTCTCCACAGTCACTCTGCTGCTGACAGTATAGAGGCCATCAGGACCCCCGACTGTCTCTGTAGGTCCAGCAGAGAGGAGGTTCCCCTCACCGTCCAGCCAGAACACCTCAGGCTCTGGATACCAGCCTTTAGACTCACACTGTAGAACCACACGTCCACTGTTATCTGAGGAAACCTCTATGATGGGCGTGGAGACGGCACCTGATGATGAGGGAACAGAACTCACCACCAACTGTTATTATGAGGAATTTAAAGGCACCCTGTTGTACATGCATGCAGGTCATTACTCCACTGACCTACAGGTGGCAGCAATGTGCCGAGAAACACGGCAGAGGACGGGAAGAAGAAGACTGCTAGTAAGTAAACATGGCCGCACACAATACAGGTCTCAAAATGTTCAGAAAGTCAGCTTTGCAAATGTTTTATAAGGACGGAAATGCATTCAACATGTTTGTTGGACTTGAAGGATTCACAGGAAGTGTTCTGGTGAGAAACACTGAATATAAACAGAACTGTTGTTTATTTACCTTTAGTGACTCATTTTGAAGTGTTAAAACGAGGGCGCCACAGGATGTTTAATTATCATCTCAAAAAGCTCAACTCTGACTTACCAACAACGAGCCGGATGGAAGCTTCCTTCTGCATTGAATGAAGGAAGCAAAAGTATTTTCCTTCATCACAGATTTTGACACTGAAGATTTTCACGGAGACGTTTCCGTTCGTCAGTTCGTCCACAAACAGAGCTGTTCGGTGACCGTAGGATGGATTCTGACTCAGATACGCCGGACGTCCATCTCGGTGGACATGGATGTACTTTGGGTCCAAATCAGGTTTGGTCCACACGACTGTCTCAGAACTGGCACTGAGGGCGGGGTCGAGGTGACACGGTAGAATGACATCATCACCAGCCAGGGCTACGATTGGTTGACGTGAACAAATCAACTCTGACAGCGCTGCAAAGAAAGCGACAGAACAAACAAGAAACAGGAGCGAGTAAGAAATGATTTAGTGAAGCTGTCAGAGCTGCTTTAAAATCACCAAAATCCAAAATGTTTTGTGTAGATTATGTAGCAGCGACCAGAGTTTGTATATGACTCAAGCACATACCGGGGGAAGCATGTGGAGCTTCAGTGTAAATTACCTGCATGAGACGACATTAGAAGAATGAAGATGTGATGGAAAAGCACAACGCTGAAGGTACTGAAGGACCCTCCATCGTGGGGCTGTAACTCTGGGAGCAGCATCCTCTGAAAAATAAAAACAAGCGTTTTAAAAAGACAAAAGTCAAATATAAAATTCCTTTACTACATTAGGATGAGCAGGTTAGACATTCTGGTTTTTCTTTGGTTTCACTTTCTCTCTTCTTTCTGTCTCAGTGCTCTTTACCAGTGTAATCTGTTTGCATCTGTATGTTGAAGACCCAGACCCATTCAGAACTTTGGATTTTGAAGATTTCGAAATTATTGTCCAACATTTATTGAAGAAGCAACTCTTACCTGCGGTATGAAGAAGCTGTCTGAAGTATGAGAACTTCCTCATTTGCTCTGCAGAGAGATAAAAAACACCGCCGACAATCAAGCTCTACCTCTGTGAGTTCATGAGGCCAACCCGTTTTTACAGACTAGTGATGCATCATGCGCACAAGCATCGGCTCTGAGAGCCGGCTCTTTGTAGTGAATCAGAAGAGCCGGCTCGCATCGAGTGAGAGCCGGCTCACAGTTTTTTTCCATTCGCTGCTTAGGTTTCACTTTCAGTGCTCAGTCCCAGCTCTGGTTACGACAGAGCTTTGTTATGATTGGCCAGCATGGCGACCAGCATGCGGCATTCACGTGAGGAGCGTGTGTGCGTCTTGCATTGTCGTGTAGTTTAACTATGAGTGACACTAGAGAGCGACGCAGCATCTGGCTGCAGGTTAAAGATATTGGGAACAACAGGGCAGATACTCACGGAGAGGCGAAATCGTATCAGCCCATCCAAGCTGAGGCATCTGATCTTCCTGAATGCCAACCTGCCCTGAGGACTAATGCTGTTTGCTGGAGTTTGGTTCTGGTTTTGGTTCTGTTCTGTGGATTTGTTTGAAGTTTATTGTTAATTTGTGCAATAAAAAAGTTTAATTGAAATAAACAAATGTAAGAGTGGTTTTGTCACAGAATAAATGCACAGAATTAGGCAATTATAAGGTCTCTCATAAAAACACTGAAAGCAAAAGGGTTTTCAACACATAAACCATGATTTTTTTGCAAAGTTAAGGTAAAATATAGGTTACAAAAGATCCTAAATAAAGAGCCGTTCGGGAGTCGAAAGAGCCGGCTCTTCTTTGGGAGCCGAGTCAAAAGAGCCGGCTCTCGGAAAAGAGCCGAACTTCCCATCACTATTACAGACCACAGAAAACGTTGTTCACGTTCCCATATCTTCCCCATGCCGACACACCTGCCCCTCAGCGAGCCTGTTGTGCCCTCCACTACAGTTGACATTCATTAAATGCCTGTTATTTCAAAACAGAAATAATGAAACTGTTTTCAGATGTAAAACTATTGTTCTTAACATGTTTATGAACAAGAATATATATAATTATCATGGTAAAAATAGCAATAGATAAAGAATATTTGACTTACCTCTCCTCTTTCCATAAAATATGGTTGTTGGTATGGCAGCCATCTTGATAGAAGAAAAAAGTAAAGTTCCCAGCATGCAAACCCATCACATGACACATCACTGGAAAGCCCAGGATGTCCCCTACAGAATACTATAGGGCTTGGAAGGGTAACTCCAAATACTTAAGAAAGATACAGGTCAACAAAACGTCCATTATAAAGGACATAAATGAATGGGCCGGGTCTCAGGAGGTTAAATAAAGTTATACTGACATTACAAAGTGAAGGAATGTTTCCTGTATTGGACTCATTATAGGTGTCATATTACTTCTTGTTTCTGTTTGTCAATATTGTGTTTTGTTCCAATAAAGCTCATTTGAATTGAATGGAGTAAGGGGGCGGGGGGTATGATGGTCTCGGTTGCCGTAGTAACTGAAACTACTTCAGCCAATAAGTGTTGCTCTTAGTTGAATTGCATTGGCCTGAGTGTGTGTCTGTCGCTCACAGTAAACACATTTAATCTGGATTACACTCTCCGTCCACTTCAGTCTGAAGATTCAATTTGGCTGCAAGCACACACACACACACACACACACACACACACACACACACACACACAAAAACACTTATGGGGACTTGTCCCCAAAAGGAAGGCGAGTCCCCACAACATGAGTCATACATGTCGACACACACACACACGTTTTGATTTTGTTTTATCGTCTGCTACTTAGGCTGAGTGCTTTTCCTTGATTTTATAAGGTATTATAATCATCTACACACACACACACACACACACACACACACATACACACACCACAGATAATCATAACTGTTTGTTTGCCAGGACTGCTGTGTGTGTGTGTGTGTGTGTGTGTGTGTGTGTGTGTGTGTGTGTAACCTATATTTTATTTTTCTGGTCCACAGTGAGGGTTGATTGATTATGTATGTTCAGCCTGTAGCACTGTGTGTGTGTGTGTGTGTTGTCAGGAAACGCAGGAGACTCGTTTCATGTCCTTCCTCGCTTCCAGCCATGAACACACACACACACACACACACACACACACACACACACACACACAAACTTGTAGGAACAACAGAGTCCTACTGAGAGAGAGTAGAGGTGGACAAAATAACAGGAACACCTGCACAGTCTAACGCAAGACTCCTGCAACACTTTATGATGTGTGGACGGTCCTGTATGACGCACACACATTTGTACTGTACTTGTGAGGACCGTCATTGACATAATGCATTCACCAACCAAACCTTGCGGTTCAGTCTCAGCGCTCTCACATCGTCAACAAACAGAGACTAAATGTAGTTTCTGAATAGTTCCAGGTTCCAAAGTTTACTTCTGAGGGTTCAGGAGCTTTAGGGGGTGGAGTTTGCAGCGCTGACTGTCGCTGATTGGTCAAATACACTTAAACAAGGAAGTAACTCTAGTGTCGATGTCGGGACGAGGGTCGGACGTTTCTCGTAGCTTATTAACATTAAAAACAAAGTTAGGAGTCGTTGTTGGCTTCACAACTAGTTTTAAGTGAGTGAGAGAAATAAACTTTATTAGCTGATTGTTTAATATCGGTTGCGTTCCAAATGAAACACACAACACTCACATCTCTTAAAAACATTGCTCCTTTAATATTCTGTACATACGAGTCACAGCAAGCGTCATACAAACAGCAGCCTGCAGAGAAACATGGTGGTTCCTGCCACACCAACTGAAAACAGAAGGACATGGACGTTTCTTCATTCGTCATCTCAAGATTTCGCCCATAAAATAATGCATTTTAAAAAATGATCAATCAGGTTTAAAATTTTGTGTAAATAGTGAGTGTGTGTGTGTGTGTGAGTGTGTGTGTGTGTGTGTGTGTGTTTTAGCTGGCCCTGAGGGGGACTTCACTATTGTGCTGTCAACAAGCTGCAAAGCCTCATGGGTAATAGATGAGAGATGTTTTTCAGCTTCTTGCCTGCACCGTGACAAACACACACACACACACACACACACACACACACACACACACAGGTAATGTCAAGGAGAAGAACAGTGTGTTGGGGGAAACAGTTTTTCATTTCCTCTCCTTTCCTTCCC
Source organism: Enoplosus armatus (assembly GCF_043641665.1). Taxonomy (NCBI): domain Eukaryota; kingdom Metazoa; phylum Chordata; class Actinopteri; order Centrarchiformes; family Enoplosidae; genus Enoplosus; species Enoplosus armatus. Next base: position 1,562,653 of record NC_092202.1, on the reverse strand, counting down.
TCCTTTCCTTCCTTCCTTCCTCCCTCTGTTTTCTCTTCCTCAGCTCAGGTTTTGCAGCCGTCTGCTTGTTATGTCGTCTCTATATTTAATCTGTTTTTAATTTTAAAGTCGTTCTTTTGCTCCTTTTATTTCCCCAAAGGTCATAAAAATATGAAACTCATCATGAGGCTCTTTCCTCTTTCATGTTGTTACAGTGAGCCAAATGAAATCCATCCAGCTAACATGCTAACATGCTAACACGCCATCCAAAGACTTTGTACTGTTGTTTTATTCTTTTTTTTTTTTTTATCAATGGAGCTCCAACAAACATGAAAGCGCCTCCTACGTGTTTCAGTTTGCTTCTCGTTCAGGGTGTCGAAGCCAGTTTTGTCCTCGCTCTCCCACCAACACCCACAGCCTGAAACCCGGAGCTCCGCTGGAGGAAGATGACGGAGTTCAGTCTCAGAGAGCTTTCTTCAGGATTCCTCCTTCTGGACAAAGACGTGAAATCTACCAAAACCTACAGAATGATTATTATTATTGATAGACACTTCTACAACCTGTAACACACGTGAAGCTAATCTCATCAAAGTTCACCGACTGACTCTGCTAATCCAACAATTAGCATTTTACAAGAACATTAAAGACATTAAAGATGAAAACTAACAAAGGTCACATTCAAAGTAGTAAAAGTAGCAATACTACTGTGTAGAAATACTATTTTATAGGTCCAAGTATTAGCATCAAAATATACTTTAAGTACCAAAAGTGAAGGTATGTATCAATAATTATAATACAATATCATATATATGATTCTGAAATCATATATATAATGAGTACTTTAAGTACATTTTGCTGCTAGTACTTTTACTCAGGTGTACCCATTACCCTGGTATATATCATTAGAAATACTCACAGGGGTCATTTTTCTGCACTGAGTACTTTCACTTTTGATACTTAAAGTACATTTTCCTGATGATACTTTAACATTTTGAATGCAGGACATTTACTTGTATTTTTAGTCGTATTAGTACTTTTACTTCTTTAATCTTTCAGCCGTGAACCTTCCGGCTCCTTCACAGTTTGCAGGTTTTTCTTGTTGAAAAGCAGATCACCTCCCCCCCTCCTCCCTGTGCCATCGTTACCATGGCAACCTCCCCATCAGTTTCTGGGCCAAGCAGGCTGAATACACACAGGTTGCGTGCAGCGAGTTTTTTTTTTTTTTTAACTAGTATTCCCTCTGATTTACATCCACACAGACTCTCGGGAGGGTCGCTGCTCCTCCGTCGGTCACTTCCTGAAGAAAGAAAGTAATATTCAGTCATTATTGGAAGCTCCATTCTTCACGTACAGTATGTTGAATGAAAACTTGAGTGTTCACCTGCTGTGCTCTGATTAAAAGACTCTCAAGGTTACAATAGCAATTAATTAATTATGAGTGTACTAATTAAACAGCGTCTCTTATCTTCCATGTAATTAGGACCAAATTACAAAGTCCTTTTCAAGAAAAGTATTGAAAATCATGAAATTACAGACCTGTGAAATAATGCATTACCCAGTTTTTTTTCATCGACTTAAAACAGCATATTGTGATATTTTCATCAATAATTAATCCCTCACAACTACAAAGCTGCCCTAAAAGTCGATGGTCCGATTCATCAGTGCAGGACAACTGTCAGGTCTGTAGACCAATCAAATAAGGGGATTAGCTGTTATTAGCTTGAAATATGGACGCATTGCACAGGACTGTTTGAAAATGAAGAAATGTATGGTGAGAATAATTGCATTTAAGATGCATGATCGATTAAATACTAATATGTAGACTCTGGGTATGCCTAGATGCATAATAAGGAGATTGTTGCATTTTCTTTTGTTTTTTGAGACCAATGCGATCAAAATACGACACTTTAAAGCTGCAACTGTGTAAAATTCCTCTTTAATGTCCGTTAAATTTAAAGACTGTTGTTGCTGGAGGACGTTTCAGTTCGTCTTCTAGCTTCACTGAGTTCACAGAAAGAGCCGGAGACGTAAAAAACTCCCATCAAGTACAAAAAGTTCATAAAAGCTTCAGATATTGTGAGAATGAAAAAGTCGACCACTCGGCGCTTTATGAAACTCATCTTTATTAATCCATAATTCATCCTCCATCTCTTCTCTCCACCACAAACAATATTTTCTCTGTTCTCTTCTTATAAAAAGCTGAATATTTACATCCTCTTTGTATTTACACTATTTTACATGATAACATCATCAGGACAGCTTCGCCTCTCCAGAGCCTCAAACCTGCAAAAGGTCAAGTTTACAAGAAAAGAAAAATACCGCCTTAAATACCACTTGTTGCTGGGGGAAATATCACGCAAATCTCTGCTTATTGGCTGGAGGTGTTGCCTGGCAACCACAGCTTATTGGATTAATATCTGGTAAAGGGAGTAGTTTTAAATTATTTATCTATTTAGACTTCATAAGCTGATGGAAACATGAGGAGTGACCCTTTAGAGGTTTAGGTTAAAAAAACTGAACAGCTGAAAACAGATACGGAAGCTCAAAAAGAGCTTTTTTATATTTAGCAACTACTTGTTAAATATAACCCAATAACCAAAAACATAATTAAGTCTTTGAAACTGCAAAACTTGAAATGACTCAAAATGTCCTTAAGAGATTCAACGGCCTTTCTTTGATTCGATTGATTTTCTTGCCCTCTTGAGTTCATTTTTTAACAAAAGTGTTACAGAAATATCTGAAAAAATGTGCTTTTTAGATGTTTTTTACTCATTAACTCAGAGTAAAGCTGGTTTATTAACCCTGCTTTTCTTACATACTTTTCTTTTTTCTGATTTTGTAGGAAGAAGTTTGTAGGAATAAGTGAAGCTAAATGACTTCTTTTACATTCAGCAGGACTAACTCACATTTTGAACAAAAAAAACGTGATTACAGACCGAAACTAGTTGAGTGATTTAGTGTTCAGCAAAGCTACAGATCTGATGAACACAGGTGTTACTAGTTAATACATTGAGCCAGGCCGAATGCCTCTGCCACGTTTTCTGCATTTAACTTGACTTTTGGCAGGAATACTGAGGGTTTGCATTAAAAACAGCACCATAAATCATTGAAACGTGTCGGTCTGCGAGTGACAGAGTGCAGTCAAACCTGTGAGGTTTTATAGATATTGTTATATTAGTCCTGCTGTAATGTACTGTAAAGAGGCGGCTGTGAAGCTTGAATGAAAGCGAGCGTTTTGTTTTGACTCTTGCAGATGAAAGGCTCTGGTTGTGGCTGGATTACACGGTTTAGTCCTCTTTCACGCTAAACTTTCATTCCCATTAATTCAGCAGCCACTGAAAAGAGAACGGCGTTTCCTGCGTCGTCAGCGGCTCGCGCTCAGCTCCAAACACCACGTATGTTACAGTAGCGCAGGGCCGAAACACACAAAGCACTTTTAGAGGCAACTTCATCGGCAGAGGAAACGCAATAAAACGCACGTAGAAAATGCCCGCTGGTATGAAAACAATACTGACTGAATTCACATTCATGTTACGTCGCCTCAAAAAGTCGCCTGCGTGTCTCCGGCCTTCAAGATTTGGTACATTTGGATTGGTTTGTTTAAACAGCGTCGTTGACCTCCTCATTGGTTCAGCAGCAATAAAAGTCAATCAGTTACATTCGTCGTTTAAATCCGTTGTTTTTCTCTGAAACTTCTCCTCCGAGTCACATGTCCGTCTGTCTTTTCGCCAAACATTCGCCCGTTGTCGTGGAAACCCTTTACATCCATGTTTCTGTCCGTCGAAGCGTCGAAAACATTCATTTGTCGCCGCAGCCCCCGCCAGGCTGAGGCTGCCGCGTTGGAGGCCATTTTGCGATGGTCATTCGGGTCCGACTCGATTGTGGCAGCCATTTTGGTGTCGACCTTAAACTGGTTTCTTTATCGGCCATTTTGTGAATCATCCTCATCATCATTGTGTATCCGTGTTGAAGTGGATATTTCGTCCTCTTGATGTGTCCGTTTGTCTGCCAGCCAATCAGGACGTGTTGTCACCTTCATACCTGGATGCAGCCATGACTTTGGTTAAAAAAATAGTCCCAATCCCTTTTTCATGGCATCGCAGTTTCTGTCCTCTTGTCTCCGTTTGATGACATCACTTCGACCTCATCCTCCTCAGTCCGTCTCTTTCTTCTTGTCGTCCAGGTCGAAGTCCAGCACCAGCAGTTTGGTTTCCTCCGTCCCGTTCCTGCTGCCGGCGGCGCACACCAGCCGAGTGTCGGACGCTCTGATTCGCCACACGACGCCACCTGTGGAGAAAGGAAGACGTGCGATTGGTTTAGACTCCAGTATCAGTAACAGGTGACTGCACGGTGCCCCCCCGCCCCTCAGACTGTGCGTTTGCGGCCCTGACCTGATCCCCGGCTCTGCAGCGCCACCACGTCCCTCAGCCAGGCTCCGGTCTTCAGGTCCCACAGTTTGACCGTCCCGTCGTCCGAGCTGGACAGAACCAGACCTCGACAGAACTGCAGACACGTCACCGCCGACTGGTGCTTGTTGGAACCTGAAGGAAGCATCATCACACTGTGACCTCTGACCTCCTCAGACATCACCACCAGTAACTCATGTTCTTTATTTATTTATTTACTACTTTAGGGTGAGTTTGTATGTCAGATGAAAAACGGACACATTTCCAGTAACTCTTGTTAATGTACCATGTCCCAGTTTAATAAACCAGTACTGTAAATAAAACAAACAGAATCAAAGTAACCGCAATATTTGAAGTAAATCCTGCTTTTAAAACATTTTTTAGGGCTGCAACTACTTCTATTGTCTACAATGTTTTTGAATTTCCTGCGTTTGTCCTCTGGTCTCCTCTCTGTCTTTATTAGGTTTTACTTTCGTCTCCTCCTTTCTTTCCTTTCTGTTTGTTCCTCGTTTCCTCTCTTTCTCCCAGAGGGCTGGGAGTGCTGAGTCGACACAAGATGGAGGTTGTCATCAACACACACACACACACACACACACACACACACACACACACACACTCTCTCACCTTGCAGTGTGTGGAGACACTGTCCCGTCCGGACGTCCCACACTCGGACCGTCGAGTCGGCATTCCCGGACACCAGGATGTTGTCACGCAGCTCCATGCCGCTGGTCAGTGATTGGTGGCCCGTCAGCTTGTGGACACACCCACCTGGACAGGAACACACACACACACACACACACACACACACACTTCAGGTGAGCTGTTTTACTTCCACTCAACAGGTTTGTTTTAACGGATTTAAAACCAAAACGTGTCGATTTTATCATGCGTTTATCTTTAAAATGTGTTTTTTGTTCGTAAAGAAAATCAGTGATAATTTTCAGATTCATTAAAAACAATGAAATTATGTTTATTTTAAATTCAAGGACTTTGTATTTGTTATCATTTTATTTTAGTGTAATCTGAATTAAAATGATTGTTAATGTAACTTTAATTAAATGCAATGTTAATGAAATTAATGGAAATTTAATTTGGTTTATTTCAACGCTAATACACAGATTTAATGATGTCATCTTGAAATACCTTCGATATAAATTCTTCTCAATAAACAGAAACTAAATAATTCAAATTTATTTTATTTGCATGTTATTGTATTTTATTATGACGGTAGCGTCATTTATGGTACATATTCATCATATTCAGCTCAGTTCCCTTCAGTAATAGAAAGAACACAGATTATCAGGTACATGTAGGGTAGACAAACACTGGAACTGAACATTTCGACCTTCAGGATTTGTTGCACAGCTGTTGGATCAGATGTATATTTACACGCTTCATCAGTTTCAATAAAATGATTTCTGTGATCAGCGTCTCTACCTGTCTCTGCGTCCCAGACTCTGATCGAAGTGTCCAACGAGCCGCTCACCACGAACACACCATCAAACTGCAAAGAGAGAAGACGTATGAGACTAACAATAATAATAATAATAATAATAAGAGAAGGAGTTAAACTGGGTGTGTGCGTACCTGCAGTGAGTACACTCTGTTGGTGTGTCCCTGCAGTGTGTGCAGACACGCCTCCGTCTCCGAGTCCCACACCTTCACCATGTAGTCGTAGCCTCCCGACACCACGCGGCGGCCGTCGTACTGGACGCAGCGCACCGCCGCCACGTGGCCCGTCAGCACGTGCTCGCAGCGGCCCGTCGTCACGTCCCACACACGCAGCGTCGTGTCCCGCGAGCCCGACACCACCCTGAGAGAGAGGGGTATGACGTCACTGCAAGGTCAGCCAATCAGGTCAGCTCAAGTTTGTTTGTTAGCATGACAGTGAAGCAGAGGTGTGTGTGTTCATGCATTTAGTGAGTGTATGTGTGTGTATGTGTGTGTGCGTGCATTCACTATATACAGTGCATGTGTCTATGTAGTGTTTGTGTGTGTATTTATTAATGCACAAGTATTTGCGTTATGTGTAGTTTGTATTTATAGTGTTAGCATGACTCAATGTGTGTGTGTGTGTTTTTCTGTATATATAGTGTTTGTAGGGGTGTGTATGTGAAGTGTGTGCACTTTGTTCTAGTGTGTCCTTATGTGTGTGTGTTACTGGTTGCTGCGTGTATTAAATTTTCTATATGTTTGTGTGTTCATATACAATGAATACACTATTAATGCTATGCTGGTTACCATGGAGACGAGCAGCAGGCAGGGGGCATGTGTGTCATCAGAGAATATGAGTGTATAAATCTTTGTGAGTGTGTATAAGAGTGTGTATAAGTGTAGGCTTTAACTGTGTGTGTGTGTGTGTGTGTGTGTGTGTGTGTGTGTGTGTGTGTGTGGTTGTCATGGAGATGAATGCAGCAAAATGCAAGGTGTTCCTAAAGTGTGTGTGTGTGTTACCGGTTGCCGTGGAGATGCATGCAGCGCACAGTGGACGTGTGTCCGTACAGCGTGTGGACACACTCGCCGCTCTTGGCGTCCCACACACGCAGCGTCCGGTCGGTGGAGCCGCTGATCACCGTGGCGACCGCCATCTGACTGCACCACACGCCGCCGGTGTGACCCGTCAACGTCCGCAGACACTGAGGGAGAGAGAGGACAGAGAGAGAGACAACGTGGTGTTAATGAACGGACACTCAGGGTCAGTCCACTAATGTGACAACAACGTCTTCCGTGTCTCTGGAGACGAACCCTGATGATGTCATGGTGATGTCATCAGGGTTATCTCGGCGTGGGCTCAGAAACTCACTTTAAACATTTTAAAACAAAGTCTGTGTGAGAAACTGTGGACGCTGGTGAAGTTCTACAGAGAGATGCTGTCCAGGTGCATCATGGGAAATGTAGGATCCAGTGTTTTTGGAGATTGATTCATGCTTTCTGCCTCTGCTGCTTCCATCGATCGTTCTGTTTTTAATCCTCCAACTTTATGGACGTGCAGCACTAAATCAATATGTTGCACGTTTCAAGACAAAGAACAACTTCAATGTTATTAAATCCCTCTGACTAAAAAATAAACCCGTAAACAATAATGTAGTTTCCTTTTTATTGTACTTTCTGAATGAAAATTGAATTAAAAACAGATCTAAATTTAAAAAAATACAAACTTCAGCAGTTGAGTTAAAACAGTATTAGACAAACCAGAAAACTGTGTTATTAAAATCATAAATTCATTACTGTTCACTCATTATTTTAGTGTGTAATACCATAATTAGCAATTTCACATTTACTGAGCATAATTACACAAATCCCATTAACTTTTAAAATTAAAAATTTAAACTAATAATCCAGATTAGGAAACGCTGCTGATTAAATCCACAAATTAAATCAATCGGCAAATAATTAATGCACAAATTAAGTTAAAACGTCATTCACAGGCTGCTTTCTATGCTTCTGTCATCTGTGTGTGTGTGTGTCAATATTTGTTCTACTTTCACATCTACCCTTGAAGGACACACACACACACAGAAAATGCAGTTTCACCTTGAAGGTGTAGTGTAGTGGTGGTTGCCGTGGCAACAGAGGAAAACTTTACCCTGGCAACTGTTGCTGAGACAAAAAAAAGACTCACTGAAAGTCACTGTTACTACTGTGATTATGAGCAGAGGGTGATCGTTAAACTGTCATCACGTCCTGCCAACAGAGATCATTTAAATTCATCGTCGCTTCAGGCTACAGATGTGGGGGGGTGTTTTTGTATCTACCAACACACACACACACACACACACACACACACACACACACACACACACACACACACACACACACACACACACACACACACACACACACACACACACACACACACACACACACACACACACACACACACACACACACACTAAAGGGCAGGTCTAGACGTTGGAGAGAGCAGGTGTGTCTGGTTAAAGAATGTTCTCCCGAAACCAGATCGACACGCTGACTCAGTGTGTGTGTGTGTGTGTGTGTGTTTCTGTGATGGAAGAAGTATTCAGATCCTTTACTCACAGTAAAAGTACTAATACCACACTAAGAAAATATCAACAGCATAATGTGCTTAAAGTATCAAAGTAAAAGTACTCATGTTCCCTGTCAGTGTTTCTGTTCTCTCTGCATTAATGTGTCATTTTCCTGCTGTAGATGTTTCAGGTTGAGCTCATTTGAAGTACTTTATATACTGTTGGGTAGTTTAATCTACAGTGATGCATCATATTCTATAAGATCAGCGTGTGTTTGTAGCGTCGCCGGCTGTTTTCAGCTTTGTGACGATGCATTTTCCAGCTAAACCCATAAAGGAACTCTTCATCCTTCAGTTCATCAGAAAAGGGGATCAAGGGGATGAAAAACTGTAATCTGTAAAGTAACTAAAGCTGTCGGATAAATGTAGTGTAGTAAAAAGTACAATTTGTAGAAGTATACAGTTGCATAAAATGGAGCTACTCAAGTATAAAAGTACCTCAAATGTGTAAAGTAAAGACAGGAAGGGCGACTGCTAAAATACAGTCTTTTGACAAACACCGTCTCCTCACCTTTAACACACACACATATATGTTGTGTATTCAGGCAGAGCCGCCTCAGGTGTGTGTGTGTGTGTGTACAGACGCTGTTTAAACAACATCAACGACACACCCGGACAAACACAACTGGTCCGCCTGCTACTACTCTATTCTATTCTACTGCATTCTTTTCTATTCAGCCATATAAGCTTCATACTGTCCTATTAGGTCACGCTGACCTACATAAAAGCCTCGAATTCATGAAGAAGGGTGACTTTCAAGAGCAACACATGCATCCATGGAAACACTATGACAAAACGTCCGTTACACAGTCCCACAGTCCAAGATGATCTCTTAAAATGTCACAAATCCAAAGATATTCAGTCTACTTTCATATATTTTACATTTGAGATGTTCAAGTACTGCTTGTACTGAGAGTAAAACTACTGGTAAATGCAACTATGAAGCACTACCAAATAGTACAAGTGGTTGTAGAAATACTACTGATAGTAAATATAACTGCGAGCACTACAAAATAAAAGCACCGCTTCTAGAAATATCACTGATAACAAATACAATTCAATTCTGCAACACTCCAAAATAAAAGCACTGCGTGACACAATACTTGTAGTACACTGACCTGTAAAATAATACTAAACTGTAATATGAGAAGCAATACGCCCACAAACACACACACACACGTGTGGTTTACAGCTGAAGCAGCAGGAAACCCTAATCTACATAATCAATATGTCTGTCTCCGCTGACACACAAGCACAGCGTCCTACCTTGCCAGAGATGGCGGACCAGACTTTGAGCGTGTTGTCGTCAGAGCCGCTGACAATCAGGTCGCCACTGAACTGGAGACACGTGATCACGTGATCATCGTGACCTTTCAACACCTGCGGAGAGAGACGGAGATATTTAATGACGCTCAGTCCATGTTTCCGTATCAAACACAGGCTGGTCAGCTGGATCAGTGTGTGCGTTACGGACTGAGGTGTACCATGGGCTCTCGTGTGTCCCCCTTCCTCCAGTTGTTCTCTATGCGGTGTTGTCTAATGTAGGCAGATTTCCACGGACTGGCCGCCGCAGCCGGCCGCGCGCACTTCCTGCGACGAGACGACGCACACTCTGAAACACCTGCGGAGAGACAGTGTCAATAACTGATTAATCATTTAAGTCATTGAAATGACAAAAGTTCATTTGTACATTTTCTGAAATGAGTCTTTCAGACAGTAAACTGAATAACTTTGACTATTAAAATGACTGTAGAGCAGTTTGATGTATGTGATGTGAGCTAACATTAGCCACCGCAGTTTCACTGGTATGACTGTAGCCTACTGTAACTTCTACTGGTGTGGCTGTGGTGTACTGGAATAGTGCTGTGATTGTACTGGCAGGAGTTTACTGTAAGCTAACACCAGCACTGGTATTATTAGTATGTAAGTGGCATTGTGCTGATGCAGCTTAGCTTTATATTCACACTGAGTGCTAGCTAATGCCAACAGTGTTCCCACTGGTATGGCAGGAGTGTAGCGCAAATACAAATTAGCCTTGTTAAGATGGTGAGCTGCGGTTAACGCTGGCTTCATTAGTATGGCTGTGGTGTGGTGCTAACGCTAGGTAGGCTCATTGGTATGGCTGCTGAGTGCTGGCAGTGAATCCCGGCTGACTGGCAGAAAGCCCAGAGACACACACACACACACACACACACACACACACACACACACACACACACACACACACACACACACACACACACACACACACACACACACACACACACACACACACACACACACAGAGCCACTGCATTGCGCTGAATGAAGGAGAGTGACTGACTGACTGTGTGTAGCCGTATTTGCATGTTACACTCAGGTTAGAAAGCCCGATACATCCAGTAAGCTCCTGCCTCTATTTGTATTCTGTTTTTCATATTTCCCCTATGGAAACAAAGGACAACACACCCACAGAGCCCCCGCTCAGGCACCACACCATGAACTCTCACAGTCACAACAGGAAATTTGTGACAGTGAACAGTTTTTCCTCATTTTCAAGGTTTTGGGAGAAGATTAACCAAAATGTGCCAAAGCAAAACACCATGAAGGAGAGACCAACAGAGCGTGAAGAGGAGGATAAACACATTATCGATTATAAGTTTGATTCAACAACAAAAAGGAAAAGTCTGGTGATGTATAACAGATATATAGTATATAACAAATCCCAGCTATTGTCTGTGTGTCCAAAGCCTGGTATATTTTATTCTTCTGTGCCATAGAGCTCCATTGTTGTCCAAAAGCTATTAAGTACATTATGTATTAAGTATTGCTGCTGCCCCAAATAGTCCAAATGTTGATTATTTCGCCGCTGAAAAAGGCCCCCCAACAAAGGAAATCAGTTAGGCTTTTATAAAAATAAAGCTATTTATTTGTGACCAGGGCTGTAAGCAACGTTGCCCCGGCAGAACTCCACCCACCCAGGAAAGATTGGACTAGCCACCAATCACACTTTGTTTTCTTAATTCAAAATTAAGCCACAAACCTTCTCTACACTGCCAGGTAGGTTTTGTTTGTTTGTTTTCTGCCTAATAAAATTCACATTTTACGACATTTAGTCCAACGAATATCAGAATCAACATGTCATACGTGTAGAAAACAAAGTTCGTGACATTAAATCCATCAAATTCACAGAAATATTACAAAAAGCTGTTTGTGACTAATAAAGATTTACGTCTTCAGTAGGAACCAATGGGCTTGAGGCTGAGAGCCACAGACAGGAAGTCTGACAGACTAACACACTGTTGGTTTTGGTCTTTTTCATGGGATTTGTTTATGATAAGAAAAATAAAAGACCAACACCAGACTAAACCTAAAATGTCTGCATTATGATAACTGAATAATTATGGATCCCTTACAGAAACAGATGAAAGACAGGAGAAGACAAGTAAACCCAACAACAACATACACAGAGAAGTACTTGGTGGACTGTGGATTTACTGCGCTCAGTGTGTGTTAGTGTGTGTTTACCTTCCTCGCGGCACTTCTCCCTCCACAGCAGGTTGTCTTCAGCCAGGATCCTCCAGTACCTGCAGGTCTGAGCGGCCTGCAGCAGGTCTCTGGGTGCCAAGAAGGTCAACACGTACAGAGCTAACTGCAAACACACAAACAAACACACACATTTAAAATACTGGACACACCGTCACTGCAATTTAACATCTGTTCTGGTATCGGTCACATTTCAGGACAGATGTAACTGTATACGTGGGTACCTCTTTGGGCAGCAGGGATATGAAGTCTCTCTGGAACTGGGGCTCGATCACCTGCATCATGTGCTTCACCTGACTGGTCTCACACCTGTCAATCAACTCGTCCAGAGCCAATAGCCTCTCAGGACCGCTCCACGTCTGCAGCAGGGGAGAAGAAGAAAAGGAGGAGGATGAATTATATATATATATATATATATATTAGAGTTTCTTTTCCTGTTTCCTTTACGTGTGTGTGTATAAGTAAGTGTGTGATTTTTATGTTTTGTTGTTTGTATTTCTGTTTATGTCTGAGTTTTTTTTGTGTGTGTGTGTTCTTGTATTTGTGTGCTTCAAAGAGTTTCCGCGTCTCTGAAATCGTTTGAACTTCTTCCTCCGGCTAGAAAAGAGAGATCTATGTTTTTCATTTGAATGTATGTGTGTGTGTGTGTGTGAGAGAGTTTGTGTGTTTTTTTTAGTGGTTACATAAGAGTAGCTCGGAGGCAGCACTCCTCTAACGCTCTGTGTTTACGTGCAGGAAGCGGAAGATATTCACACACACACACTTTACTGAAATGCAGCACATCAAGAAGTGTGTGTGTGTTAGTGTTGTCTTGGCAAGTACTCTTAACTGGGTGTTGCTTGTTTAAGCTAACCAAGTGTTACAAGTACAAGTAAAACATGAAGTACAACAACGTATTCATGTAAGAAATATGCAATCAATCTTTTGTTAAAGCCCCGCCCCCCCTTAGTTACTGTTGCTATGCCTGTCAAACTTCCGTTCCAGCATGGCCCATAATGCAGCTCACAATTATTTGCAGACGTACCATCAAAGTTCATAGGAATTCTTGAAACAATGGGTCCTTGTAGACAAAAGCTGTAGCTATCTAGCTAATTAAGCTAACATTAGCATCTTAGCTTCCACGCAGTGAATGTTGTAATCCTGAACGAGGATCTTTCTAATGTTACCTGGATCCCTAAAGAATAATGTAGTTAGCCGACGATGTTCTCTTCCACCAGTTTACTGCTGTAGACGGGAAGCTAGTTAGCCAGGAATGCTAAAGTTCGCAGCTTTCATTAGAGTAGAAACACCCTGTTCAGTCCATTCTTTACTTCAGCTCGTGTTTTAGGTTTTTGAAAGGTTACAAAAAAAGGCACCACAGTCTAATCCAGTTTCAGCAGCTGCGCCTAGTTACGGTTACCAAGCTATGATTGGACAATCGCTGTTCAGGGGAGGGGTTTAGCGAACTGTTGAGTAGTAAGAAAGAAATTGTGTGTGTGCTGACCTGGAAGGTATGAAGCCAGTCCTGCAGCCCAGAGGGGGGCGGGCCCGAGGTGACGCGCCGCCGCTGAGCCGAATGCCCATTGGCCAGCCTCAGGTCGCCGAACGTGGTGGGCGTGGTCTGAACCAGACTGGAAGGACTGGGGAGAGAGAGACACACAGGGATGTTAGCATCTGCACCAGTTAGCATTTCCAGACTAGCGTTTTAACTTTTATTTTCAGTGTTTCTTTAGTTGTAGCTAATAACAGTTTATTTAGTAAAGTTGTTCTAGTTAGCTGAACAAAATGTGTGTGTGTTACCTCAGGTATGTGTTGCCTTTGCAGTGCTTCTTCCCCGAAGGGAACGGCCGGCCATCAGGACCATGATCCAGCTTCCTCTTCATCTGGTGGTTAACAGACGATGACAGACAAAGAAGAAGAAACCATGAGAGACAGTGACGCTCCTCTGTGTCACAGGGAGAGGAGGTGGTAATCAACCCACAGCCACCTCTGTAATACATTTATTCTATTAGTCCTTCTACACGTCACGTCATGTCTTATCATATCATGGAAGTGGCTTCATGGCCATGGCTGGATGTAGGAAGAAGGGCAACTGCCCCTGGGCCCCAGCCCCCGGGGACCCCAAAAAGCCCCAGTTTCCATGTGGCTAAGAGTAAACTGATGTCCAATAAATTGTATAAAAATGTTATCTGGATGTGAGACACGTGACATTATGTGCAGCCTGTGGAGGAAATGCAAGCAAAGTTCTTGAGTTTCTGGATGTTCCTGCAGTCAAAAAGGACCAAAAACAGTTCACATGCTAAAGAATCTCTATAACGTTACTATCGGGGCTCATAATGCGTCTATGATAATTATTGAGGGTATACTCTGACCTTACAGTGTTTTATTTTACTTTGTAGTAGCCTTCTATTATCTGTATTTTCACAATGTAGAGAAGCTGTAGACGAGCAAGAATTGGATACTTAAGTTGTTGTCTGACTTTAATTCATGTTCATAGGTTTTTGCTTCCTAAACACAAATCAGCTAAAATGAATGGGAAACCAAAGCAGAAGGAATCAGACTTCTTATCTACCTAAATGAGACGACATTACACGTGTTAACGCAAGAAAAGTTCCAGAGTATTTTTCGGTCCTTTTTGACCAGAAACCCCCACATTTGTTGCAGACTCCACGTTAATGATGAGCTGCAGATAAACTGCGGCCCTCTGTGTGACTACAGAGACACTGAAAACACCTACGCTGTTAAGTAACACAAACGCGTCGAGCCAGAGGTCTGAATCAGCCTTCTATCTCTTTCCTCTCTCTGTGTCTCTCAGTGAATGAACGCAGGAATGCAGAAAATCGGAGGAATGTCGCCGGTGCAGCAACGGTCTAAAATAGAGCAGCACGCGCTAACAGGCTGCTCTACACACACACACACACACACACACACACACACACACACTGGAGGCTGGGGATGTACAGGACAGTATGTGTGTGTATGTCCTTCTTCCTCTTGGCATCTTTACGTGAAGCACAGCGTTATCTGGCTGACATCCGTGTTGCAGAATAAAATACAAGAAGGCGACTCATGTAAATATTTCAGCCTGTAGATCACCACTGAGGGCAGAATTTAACCCCCAACCTCTGACAAAGTCACTGCTTCAACATCACCAACATACGGCCGTCATTTCAGCTCTTAACTCCAATCTAAACTCATAATCTGCTTTTCATTTTCGGATTCTTTTCCCCCCCAGTGTCGCTGGCTTTTAATAACAGATGTCGCGTCTGTGTGGATTTCATTAAGCCAAACAGAAAAACTTCACTCGAGGGCGAAAAAAACAACAAAACATGTTCACTGTTAAAACCAGAACAATTCAGCTCAGCTGTGTGTTTCATGGAAGAAAAAGACATCTGTTTTAACCCGTTGGCATCACTACAGTGTTACTACAGTGACTTACAGTGTCATATGTAGACGAAATCTCTGCCACATTACTTTGGTGATTTATGATGAATCTATGATAACCAGGATTTACTGCGCGGTATCACTCTATAATCTGTATTTGCACGATGTGGGGAAGTGAAATGTCAATTCAAAAGGTTTTAATCTTGTGGTTTGTAGCCGCAAAGACAAACATGCATGCATTAGATACTAAAGTTGTGCTTCAATTCATTTTCATTGGTCTTTGCTGTTTTATAGCATCATCATATTTCAGTCACAAAGTACAGCTGTACTGTTCTGTGTGTTTTACAGTGTGAGGAAGCAAGACACGTCAGTCTCTGAGGTTTTAATCTCGTGGTTTGCAGCTGCACAGAAGAACAAGCCCTGCATACTAAAGTTTAGTCTTTTTCATACACCACATTTGACCCAAAAAAATGCAGTTTACAGCTGTACAGTGTGGTGTCAGGGAAGCACAAATGTACATTTCTAAGTTTTATTCTCGTGGTTTGTGGCTGTAAAGATGAATGAGCCCTGCTCACAAAGGTTTTGTCTGACTTGAAGCCTTTTTGACAGACGTTTGGTCTTGTTTTCTCTTGTTTGCGGTTTACAGCACTTGTGCGGTGTGGGATCAGTCTTGCAGGGAAGCAGCCTGTAATAAACCATATTCTACCTGGAGGATTGAAACCCTGGAGGATGCCTTGCTCACTGGTTCTGAGTGTAACTGCTCAGAGGAGAGACCGCTGAGAGTGATCAATAACCCAATCAGAGACAGGACATGAAGTGAGTAGTCTCTCCCGGTTCCGCAGTGGTCCACACACACACACACACACACGCACGCGCTCCCGAGGCATTCCGCTGTCAGAGAGAAACGCCTCGTCATCCCGGTGCTGCACGAGCCTGACAACCTTGGGTTCCCGCACGACAGCTCTCAATAAAACACACACGGAGATTAAACCGCAGCTGCTGACGTCAGCTGATCGATCAGCTGCCTATAATCAATACTCACTTTGTAGAAGATGAGCTTCAAGGTGCCGTAGAAACCCATGGCTGCCCCCGGTCGGTGAAACCCTCCCGGAGACCGAGAGACACCCAAATATTACAACTAAAAATGGAATTTATAGAAATCCAGAAGAAGAATATATCCGAGAATTACACGCCGTGACGTCAACAATCCATCCGGTGAATCGGTGAATCGATGACTGGAAGCGCAAATCAATCAGTCCGGGTTGAGCTCGCGCTGCTGCTTCAGGATCCACCGCGGAGGACCGAGTCTCTCTCTCTCTCTCTGCTCAGGCTGAGTGTCGCTCGACCTCCACAGGAACACGCAGGGACATGCCTCTCCCCGCCTCGTGAGGGAGCGAGGGGTGGAGCCGCGTGCACGGGGCGTGCGTGTGTGTGTGTGTGTGTGCGTGTGCGTGTGTGTGTGTGTGTGTGTGTTCCAGAACGGACCAACGTCACTAACCGACCACAGGAGAGCACGCGCAGGTAGAGTCTGTTTACATCCGGCTCTAACAAGTGAGTCTATTTCACATCAGAAGTGAAGTACAAGTACCTCCAGATTGTACTTCCTCCTCCACTACAGCTTTAGTCTCTGCTGCAGATTTAGATGATCAATAGACGATACAAACCACCTGATGGATGTAAGTCCAGTCTTCTCTCTCCGTTAGCTCCGGTTCTGGTCTCCTCCACCTCCTGAGGGACACATCCGTCTTTTAGCTGCTAAATGCTGCACTGAGTTCAGCAGCTCATCTCTGACCGTCTGTCTGACCTCCTGTCTGTCTGTCTGTCTGTCTGTCTGCTCTGATTCATCCTCTGGGGAGCATGAAGGTCTGTACAGAATGTCATGTCATCATCAAATAGTTGTTGAGATATTTCAGACCGACACCTCCGTGTCCCTAAAAAGTGGACCGTCCAGACGGACGAGCAGCATTACTGAAACGTGCACACATGCCTGCACGCATGAACTCACGGACGCCCAGCGGGGGGGGGTTGTTGGAGGTCACAGCTTTCTCACAGCTGATTGACCTACAGGTCGTCACACTGACACACACACACACACACACACACACACACAGTGTCAGGAGGTGCTGGGGGATAATTTGGGAGGTCAAACCTTCACCCAGAGCCTGGAGACAAAACATACAACACCTCCCTCTCCACCTCCCTCACCTGTTCAGCCTCCTCTTGTTTTCTCTTCTATCCTTCTCCACCTCCCTTTTCTTTCTTTCTAGAACTTTCCCTCATCTTTACCTGGAGGCCAAACAAACAAACAAAACAAACAAACAAACAAACCACCACACTCTGTTCCGTCCTTCCTTTTCCAGAGCTGATTGGACTTCACATGTTCAGACGTATGAAGGAAGCCGCGACAGAAACTCAAGTGTCCAGAGAAGTAGAAACACCTGTAGAGTCTAATGTAACAGCCCTGCAGCCAGTCGTTTCTGCAGACGCCGTGTCAGAGAGGTGTTTGTCATGGTGTTGTGTTTCTCATATTTTGTTCCCGATGTATGTAAACTGTGTATTAGAAACACCTTTCGGTACAACGCATTCCGATCCCAACACGCAACTCCGATTCACTGTGGACGAGTATCACCTGGAGGCCTCATGTGACTGAGAAACTGTGCAGGAAGTCTGCATTTCATTCACATTTAGAGACCGAATCCAAACTGTTGCCTCCAAATATAAAACATAACAAAACTGGTGAAGAAGTTTCTTTTACTGAGCTGAACAATCCTGCAGATCAATTCTGCTCATTTGTTGGACATTAAGGCTGCAAATGATTATTTACATTATCAGTTATTCTCTTGATTATTTCTTTCTCTATTAAAAGATAGAGTTTATAAAATGTCAGAAACATCACTCGCACGTTCCAGGAGCCCAAAGTGACGTCTTTAAATGTCTTCTTTTGTCCGACCAACAGACCAAAAGATATTCGATTTACATTGATGGAAAACAAAGAAAACCTGCAAAATCTCACATTTAAGAAGCTGCAATGAGAGAATGTCTGATATGTTGCTAAACTTAGATCAGTCCAGTGGTTCCCAAACATTTTGTGTGACTTTGAATAAGAAATAAAAAGAGATAAAAAAAAAAGACCAGAGGAACGTCTGCAAAGGAAGAAGACATTGCTTGGTTTTCTTATCCTGTTAATCAGATTCATCTTGCGACCCCTGTGGGGGTTGTGACCCAGAGGCTGGAAACCACTGGATTAATTGATTATCAACATGTTTTAAATGACTGAATAACAAATGTTATGTGAACAAAAGCACTCGTTCATTTTCAAGTATCACTTCCTGGTCCGGCTGGTGGACTCGGCTTTCGTTATGTGGTGTGCAACCAGGTTTGGAAAAGGGGTTCATAATCCTGAACTTCAAGAAACATCAACAACATACTCTCTCACACACACACACACACACACACTACAGTAAACAGTGTGTGTTGCCTCTTTCTCAGTTAATCCCTCAAACACACCTTTCACCTGCTTCTCCCACACCAGCTGTCAATCACCCGACCTGCTCTGACCCCGCCCCCTGGCTCATCAGGGTCCAGATGACCTTCGACCTCTCGAGCTGTTAATCTGTAAATCTCTCTCTGTGTATCATCATGTCAGTTTCCACCACTGATCAATCCCATCATGCACCAGACTCCCTTCATCTTTCAGCCTCTTTCCTTCCCTTCCTCACTCACTTCCTCCCTCCTTAACCTCTACACCGTCGTTCTCTTTTCTGTTTTCTCTCTCCATCACTTTCTCCGTCCTTCTTTACTTTCCTTTACGTCTGTTACCCATTCCTCCATCCCTCTCAGCCTCCATATTGTCATAAATCTGAATTCAACTTCCTCCTCTTTCTGCTTCCAATTTACATCTTTTTCTTCTTTTTCAACCCTCGACTCTTCTGTTGTTCCAACAGTTCTGTATTCGGAAAACAGATCATTTTTTATGTTTAAAAAAAAAAAATTAAAGACATCAAATCACAAACAGGGAGACGGTGCATTTGTTGGGGACTATTTTCAGCGGCGGATGAATCCACATGTGGTGCTCTAGTGAGTGTTTGTGTGTGTGTTCATGGTGATGAAGGAAACAACAGTGAGGCTCACTGATGAGTTTTTTAAAGTCCAACTGAAATCACATTTAGTCAAAACTAATGTCAACGTGTTGTTCAAATGTTTCGTTAATAGATGCAAAGTCAGCTCAACCTCCTCCCGCGTCCAGTGTGATGGACTCTATAACTAAACGCATCACAGACGATGAAGAAAGGCATTAAGACGCAGGTCTTACAGGTAAAACATGACTAATGTGGGCTGTTACAGGAGTTAAGTGGTGGCCAGCTGCTCTGCAGGTGTGCTGTACTCCACTGTGAGCTGCCACAGACACAAAGGGAACTTCCAAAAGGACACTAAACCAAACTGACGGGGCGGCCATTAATAATATATTTCTCATAAGGAAGGTGTTTATAAAAGCATCTACAGATCTTCATCCGTCTTTCTCTGCCCCCCTTTTGTCTTTTAAAGCCCACCCCCCCTCTCTTCTTCTCTGGTATGCAGACCCACTGAGTCTCTCCCTCTGATGGTCTTGTAAAACCTGAAACTGGTGTGTGTGTGTGTGTTATGCATTAAACAGCTGAGTCTTTCCCACACTTCAGGACTGTGTGTGTTTGTGTGAGAGTGTGTGTGTGTGTCAATTAGTCCATTAGAGAATTAATAGTGTCTTCAAGTGTGTGTTGACAAAACCTCTTCTGGATGTATGAGAACACATACATACTGTGTGTGTGTGTGTGTGTGTGTGTTTTATCCTCTGAGCTAACTACAGTCAGACACTGGAAACAGAGAAAACCACTTCAAAGACTGAGGCAGATGTGGCCTTTGTGTGTGTGTGTGTGTGTGTGTGTGTGTGTGTGTGTGTGTGTGTGTGTGTGTGTGTGTGTGTGTGGAATGAGCTAGCTGGATTAGCCTACAAGTGTGTGAAGAATCAATACAGAGAGAGAGAGAGAGGATCAGAGGAATGTGTGAAAGATTGATTTTCAGCAGCTGATGTTTCGTCTCTCTCTCAGGCTTCAGTAGAAACCGACTCTCAGTTGGTTCATTTTCTGCATCAAACACAAACAAACAAACAGCTCAAACTTCAGAGTCTTCAGCCTCAAAGCCTGAACAAACACGCTCCAACTGCTTCTTGAAGTTGAGCTGAAATTTGACTTGTTTTTGTGTAAGAAACTATAAACCATAGTGACGCTGCAGCAGAGCGCCGGCGTCCCGCCCACTGTTTGAGCGACGCTTGCACACGAACCGATTGGTCGATCTGGCCGTCAATCGACACACCAACAGCCCTGATTCTTATGAACAAAACGCATGTTTTGTTACAGCGATCCAAGCCACGTTTGAGCAAGAAAAAGATCCATTTGAGAGGCTGATAAATGGAAGAAAGACGAAAAAACAAGAGAGGTTTGGGTGGGGTTGAAAGGGTTAAAGCTTATCCAAAATAGATATGATTTTGGACCCGGGTCTCCCGAGACCCGAGCCGAATGTGTTGCGACAGCTAAGAGACAGCAGAGACACGGTGGTCATCGAGCTAACGAGCCGAAAGGATCTAAACACAGGAGCTGTGTGTTTCCTGTGGGACACGTTACAGAGGTGCAATGCAGCAAACAACAGGTGCTTTAGAAAACAGTGGGGCTGCAGCGCTGTGTGTTCATCAATAATGAATGCAGGGAGTGTTGCAGGGATGTAAGAGACTTAGTGCTCATGTATATTTTAATGAGTGGCTGTCTGTGTGTGTGTGTGTGTGTGTGTGTGTGTGTGTGTGTGTGTGTGTGTGTGTGTGTGTGTGTGTGTGTCTCGGGGGAGAGATTGGACAGATTGAACAGTGATCGCAACCAGGAAAGAAAGAAGAAACAGCTCCGTAGAAGAGAGACACTTTTACAGGTTGTATCTGAATAAATACTTTTATGGACGAAACAATGAATCGATTAATTGAGAAAGTGATCTGCAGATAATAATAATCATTAGCTGCAACCGCGCACTCTTTCATTCCTCAGATCATTCAAATGTCTCCTATAAAAACGTTCTTAGATTTATACTCGAACTTAGTCTTCAGATCATTTCTGCTTACGTTCGAAAGATAAAAACTTACTCAACTTACACACTTGTGATCTATGAATCTCAAACAAACTTAAAACTTCTTATATCAAAATCGAATCATGTTTTCTTCCTGTGAAAGAAAATAGTCCGTGTACACGACATCCACCCATCGATCAATCTTTCTCAACTTTTAGCGGCACAGAGCTAACGTAGCTAGCTAGCAACAGCGTGGTACACCGGTTATGACACTTTTCAACGTTCAAAGCAAAGTCCTCCCGACGCCAGATCCTCTCAAAACACTGTTTCATCTTAAATTTAACAGCTTGAGAGAAAGGAAGAAACACGGGACGTGAGGACGAAGACGGGAACTCAAGAGGAAGAAAAACAAAGCGTGGGAGAGTGAGAACGTCTGAAGACTGAAGGTTTTATTGACATTCTTCAGGTGTCGCCTTACACACTGTAAAACACTGTGTGTGTGTGTGTGTGTGTGTGTGTGTGTGTCAGGACAGGATACAATGAGGAACAGGTGCTCTACTGTCCTGTCTCCACACACACACACACACACACACACACACACACACACACACACACACACACACACACACACACACACACACACACACACACACACACACACACACACACACACACACACACGTCTACAGGTCAGACCTCCCTGCACCCACCAATAGGAATGTGGCGCTGTACGGTTGCCACGGTGATGCTGCAGCCAGAGAAGAAGCCTGTTGATGTTCACAGGACATCCAACTGTTGTTTTAAAGTGTATTTTAAATGTATTCACGAACAAAAGGAATGTATTTTTATGGGGTTTTTTCAACTCAGTCTGGTTTTGTGCTCATTGACGGCTGTTTCCTGGGTCGTTAGCAGGACTTTAGAAATACTAATCACCAAGAAGACTGCCTCTGAAATCTTTTCATTATTTGATTTTTCACATTTTGTTTTTTTGAATTAGCAGTTACACTTGAATCCATCAGCTAACACAACTCTAAACCAGCTGTTTGAGAAGGTTTTTCCTCTATTACTAAGTACGTGTACGCGGCGGAAGACGTCTCTTATTATCTTCAGGAACATGGGGGGGGGGGGGGGGGGTTGTCATTTTAATGTATCTAATATTCAACAAATCACCAACAAAAGCATCGACAAGGCGTCTTTGGTCAGATGGTCAGGTGTTACCCTTGACAACGTTACAGTCTTCCTTCACACCGGCCTTTTCCCCGACAGGCCCGATATTGTCGGCACAGATTTCCCTGAATATCGATCCCTGCTCCCGTTCACACGAGACCCCATGCAGGAAATGTTCCTGGACATTTCAGGGACAGACTGCGTGTGTGAACGGGGTTTATGTCTTCCTGTCACTCTCCACTCTCAACTGTCCGATAAAGTCGTCGTTTTTACAGTTTTCTTCTCTGTCAAAGTGTCGAAGTGAAACTGTGGATGTGACAGAATGAAAGTGACGTTCAGGACCAGATTGAACCTGCAGCAAAGAGACTGCACTGTAACTGGAAGGTCGCAGGTTCAAACCTCCGTCCTGCTGACGAGCACAAGACTCGGGAATGCTGCCGCAGCTCGAGGAATGTGTGTGTGTGTGTGTGTGTGTGTGTGTGTGTGTGTGTGTGTGTGTATGTATGGTGCGCTGACTCGGCGAGAACGGTGTGGTCGACCTAACTGGCTGGAAAGCTGCCCGGAGCTGGAATGTGACCACATGCGCACACACACACACACACACGGTATGAGGGTGTGTTAAGGTGTGTATGAGTGAAAGAAATAGAAACAGATCCTACGTGAACACACTGTCAGTCAAAGTTAGATCTATACTGGTTACTTCACTGGTTTGAAGTGGACAGGAAATCAGTCAGTTAGAAAATAACACACCAATCAGAATATAAAATCAATTCTGGCAGTCAATCAAATCTGATCAGTTTTAAATCATCCTGAAGGAAACATCATGAGGCAAAATCTGGATTAATAAGTAGCATCTTTTTTCTATGATTTCTAACAAGATTTATGGATCTATGCTTAACATAAAATATCAAGACTGACAATTATTTCATTGATTGTTTTGTCTATAAGAGGTGACGCCTTCAAATGTGCCTGTTGTGTCTGAGCAGCAGCCAAAAGATGTTCAGTTTCTCTTAAAAACAGAGAAAAGCAGCTGGAACCAGGGACTGTTTTTTGCTTAAAAAATGAAAAAACTTAAAATCGGTTATGAAAATAGCTGCCGATTCATTTTCTGTCGCTCAACCAAACGATTAATCGTTGCAGCTCTAATCAAGACAAAGAGTGTACCGTCGTGCTAGCAGCTCTGTGAGGCTGTACTGAGCTAAATGCTAACATCAGAATGCTAACATGCTGATGTTCACCATCTTAGTTTCGTGTGTTAGCATGCTAACATATGCTAATTAGCACTAAACAAGTTAAAATGTAGTTTTAAAAACGCACGTTTAAATTGTGCTCGTGTGTTGCATTTCACTAAATTAATTTATGCTTAAAACAAACAAAACACATGCATGAAAAGGAGGAGGTGGGGGTCAACAGGGGCCTTCTAGTGAGTTAATCCGGCCCTGCTGAGACTGACACGAATACTATTACGAAAGAATTGGGAATTCAAAATTTAGACCAGATAATGGCGCTCGAGGAAAAGTTAAGGGATCACTGAAGACCAAATATTGCGCCAGTCCATCTAGTAGATGTTGAGATATTTCACAGGATATGTGAAAACTTTGACCTACTGGTGGCGCTAGAGGAAAAGTCAGTGGATCCCCAAAGTCAGTAGGATTCAGCCTTTGGGGATCATGAATGTCTGTATTAAATATCGCTGCAATCCAGCCAACAGTTGTTGAGATATTTCAGTCTGAACCACTGTGGTGGACCAACCCACTGACACCGCCATCCATAGAGCTGCTAGCTGCTAGCCGTTAGCTGTTAGCATACATTTTGTGCCAGTGAGGCTCATGAATGAGGCGTTTTTTCATGAATGAAATGGAAACGTGCCGACACGCTGCGTAAATGTTTTAGACCGTGACCACAACATGAAAGTCAACTCATCCACGTGGACGTTGGACACGAGCTCCTCTGACAGGAAATGAACCGCGACACTTTCAGGTTCCTCCTCCAGGACTCCCAGGAACTCAAAACCTCATCATGTCAGAGGCTGAATGAGGAGAGAGTCCACATACCAGACATGCCACTGCAGCTCTAATGTGCTTCTATTCACACCAGTCATCTGACCCGGGCATGATCAGAGAGAGTGTGTTGTACATCTGTCTTTATGAGGACCAATTTGAGCATTAGACCTCGGGAGAGAGACAGACCTTCAAAAAGGGCTGTTTCAGGGTTCAGACTTGGTTTTAAAGGTTTAGATTAAAACTCCTTTAAATATAAAACATCCTTCTTAGGATTGGGGTTAGGCGTTTAGTTGTGATGGTTGAAGTTAGGGATTGTGAGGGTCCTCACAAGTATAGAAATACAAACAGGCATGTGCGAGTGTGTTTGTATAATCTCCTATATGTGTAGTAATCTAGCAAAAATGCTCAGATTACAGAGCGTGTCTCACCAGATTAGTGCCCTAGTTTTCCGTCTGTCTGCTTCACACACACACACACCTTATAACACACACACACACACACACACACACACACACACACACACACACACACACACACACACACACACACACACACACACACACACAGAAATCAGTCATCCATCACCAAATCTGATAATCTGATCTTCAGAAATCAGCTTTCATGTGTGTATTGAATAAAAACCACAGTGCTGCCTCTAGTGGCCACAGAGACGAACTGCAGAACTGGACATAAAATAATCATCAAGTGTCCCATCATGCTTCGGGATCCATACTGGCTCTGTACCAGTATGGATCTGTGTGTGTGTGTGTGTGTGTGTGTGTGTGTGTGTGTGTGTGTGTGTGTGTGTTAAGCTAACAGTTCCCATGGGGGGAGACTCCATATCCCATGATCCCGATGGAGGAATCTGAGGAATGTTCACTGCTGCACATTCCTGCACAAACCTTCTGTCTGTGTGACGGTAAAATTAGATCCACATTCAGACGCTTCAACGGAAATTAATCAGGAATAAACTTCCAATAATAAATAAATATTAAATGCAACTTTTGATACTTTAAGCACAATTTGCTGCCAATACTTTTAAAGTACTGCCTGATACTTTCTGCAGGATAATGTTGTACCTTTAATATATTATCTTTGATTGATTCTAGTGTTGTTCTGGTATTTTCTTATGAATTTTCACTGTAAATAAAAATACATTAAATGTGTTTAATGAAACACAGTATCTTAGTTAGCCTGCAGTTGTGTCTGAAACTACAAACTGTATTTACAGCTTTTTTATTAACTAACTTCTGTGACTGTTTCATTAACTAATTCAAAGAAAGCATTTTAATTAAAACTCAATGCTAAACTTAATATGTATTTAAATGTTTATTTTCTTGAATTAAAAGCATACAATAATAAAACAAAATACAGTTATAAATAACTAATTATTGGGGAAAATAAATACTAAATAATAGTTCAGTATTTCAGAGTAAAAGGAGGCACGCACGCACGCACGCACGCACGCACGCACGCACGCACGCACGCACGCACGCACGCACGCACGCACGCACGCACACACACACACACACACACACACACACACACACACACACACACACACACACACACACACACACACACACACACACACACACACACACACACACACACACACACACACACACACACACACACACACACACACACACACACACACACAGCTGGTGTTCAGCTTGTTTAGAAAGACAACAAAACAGGAGACACAATGGCACCTGAACGCCACACACAAACACACAGACGCTGATGTCGGTGGCTGGTACTTGAACGCTACAAACACACAGATCACAGGATGCATCACTGAGCCAGGTGGGTTACTGTGTGTGTGTGTGTGTGTGTGTGCGTGTGTGTGTGTGTGTGTGTGTGTGTGTGTGTTCACAGTGAGGAGATACAGTGTGCAGCGTCACCATCTGCTGGCTGCATTCAGACACTCAAATACCTTTATGCTCTCTAAAGTAAGGAAGCAGCTACGTATTTACTACCTGACTGAAAAACTGTGAACCTCTCCTTTAAGAGAAAACACAAATAATTATTCAATAATTATTGGGTCCAGACTTGTGTCTTTGAAAAGAGTATTTGTGATATTTATGGAAATATTCTTATTTGCTGTCTTCGTTAAACAAGAAAACTAAATTAATTGAATCTGCGTTCAGAGCAGAGGGTGTAATGACGCCTCCCACCCTGTAGGTGGAGACAAACACCTCTCAATCACAAGTTTGATAAATAACTTTCCCAGCAGCCACTAGTGTGTTTATGAATGAGGGTTGTTGTGTGTTTTAACAAGATCGATATAAATACACTTTATTACTATGATTATTATTATTATTATTATTATTCTTAATGTTTCCAAGCTTCCTCAAACAGCGACCTTCAGCCCAGCGCTTCTGAACTTTTTACAAATACCCATAATGCCTCTGCTTCCACACCTGCACACACCTTGTTGACAGTGACAATTCAAACAAAACCCTCCTTCTTTCCAATAAACCGACAGGCTGAACAGTCCTACCTGAAGCGATGGTGACATCTCTGCATCCTCTTCCTCCTCTCTTTCATCACTGTTTGCCTCCTCCTCATCCTCCTCCACCCCTTCAATCTCTCCTTCCTCTTCCTCTTCCTCCTCTTTGTCTCCCCCATCCTCTACCCGTGTGATCCGATTGGCCGTTTCCAGGTGGGCGGCGCCGAAAGGCTCAGACGGACAGGACTCGTCCTCGATGGTGACTATGGCGACTCTGACCTCATCTTCCTCTCCATCCTCCTCATCTCCCCCTCCTCCTCTTCCTCGGCAGAGAGAGGAGGAGATGAAAGGAGAGGAGGTGAAGGAGGAGGAGGCGGAGATCGGACTGTGCCCACCAATCTCCCCTCGAGTCTTGTCTTTGGAGCGCGTCTTCATCTTCTCTCCTCCTGGAAATGGATCAAAACATGAGAACATGAGAATCATGAAACTCTGCAGCTATACTAAACCTTTTAGCCTCCTTTAGCTCATTGTTTTGGTACACCACCTGCAGACAGACACAGTTAGAGACAAGCCGCTGAACATAGTGGCGCATTTATTTACTGCTGAGACTCGTTCGTCCTTCGCCTGGTCTCGCTGATGTAAAAGTCACCAAAAAATGTTGCTGCTTCTAGCACCTTTAAATCCCTCAGCTGCTGTATGAGCTGTCATCAGAATCAGCTTTGTTGGTCCAGTACGTGAACACGTTCAAGGAATCTGACTCTGGTTTTAAGTCGCTGTCAATGTACTTGCACATAACTATACAACAAAGCTGAAGAAAGACAGGTAAATAAACAAAGAACTATGTAAACAAATACAAATAGTGCAAAGGAATAGTGAAAAGGTAATGTAATAGATTACTTTATATACACTTTATAGTGCAGGACTTATAGATGGATGATACGTACATGTTAAAGCACGGCACGTATTTTAAACTGTAAATATATGATTTATAATTTGGAGGTAAGTGGAAGTTTTGGTGTTGCAGGGCTCTTGGCAGTGCTCTGCAGCACCCATCACAAGGTACTGATTCATACATTCATACTACATGGCTGAGGATTTAAAGGGACCAGAAGCAGAGAGACTTTTACGATGACAAAGAAAAGCGACTGATAAAGTCTGAACTGGTGCAGCAACACGAACCAGCAGCAGCGTCTTCACAGGAAACTCAGACACAGAACTTTATGAGGTGACATGAAGGATCAAACAGTGAGAGGTGATGAGTGACACCTTCACGGTCCGACAGGAAGTGGAGGCGAGTTTGGAACCGACTCTGGATTAATACTTGTTGATGATTGTTTTCTTGTATTGCTGGTTACACACCTTATTTTACAACTAACAACCTGTTTTGTTTTTACGGTTTAAAGCTGGCACGATTGTTGCAGAGGGCTCCTGTTCCCCTGTGTTTCTTTCTGAGTGTAAATAAAGTTTAATTGAACAATGTGACTACAGGGACTGAAAGGGTTGTTTATAAAGAAATACGCTGTTTGGCCCCCTGTGGCATCACTACAGGACTTCATAGTATGTTTATAGCACTCAACTGTTAGCTTGTAGTGAAGTCATAGTATTTCGACAGTATCTGCCTGAAAGTGTTACGTTATTTCAGTTGACAGTAAAACGTTTCAACACCATTAACACACTCAAATATTCTTAATTCAAAGATACAAGTTGTAAAATAAACCAGACTTACCTTTAAAATACACTGACTTTTTCCTCCAGCACCCCCAGACTTTAAATTTTAAACGCCGGGATTTCTTCTTCTTCTTCTTCTTCTTCTTCTTCTTCTTCGCTTTTCTTTCTTCCTCGTCTCTTCTTAACTTGTTTCCTCGCGGGAGCTTCAATATTTTAGCTAAAAGTCGAACAAAGCGGCTTAATGTTAAATTCACCTCCCCAGGTTTATGTTTTTATACTCTTTTTCCCATCACAAACTGGAAGGAGACACTTTCTGCGCTCCGTTGTTTTCTACTCCTGCACATGGAGCTTTGTTTGGCGCGGTTTTATGACGTCACACAACTTGTTACGCGCCCCTTCGTTATTTTTCAACAAAACTTTTTAGTGCAGTACTTTTAATAATGGCACGACAGGATATTAAATCACTGATATGTCTCTGGTTGGATGAAGTAACCCAGGAGCTAAACATCATTTCAGGTGCTGCAGAAGAAATAAAAGCCTTGCAAAGTATTTTCAGACAGTTTTTGAATGAGGTCTGGTGAAGAGAAACAAAGTGCACCGTGTTGGAGGAATAATACTTTATTAGCTAGTAGATAGATTATATATATATCAAATATTAAACTCATACATACATAAATATAGATACATAAACATACAAATATCCTCATATGAACAAACTTGGCACTGCAGACTTTCCCCAGCGAGTCAGACACTGTTGGTTTGAATCAGAGACACTTTAAATATCTCCTCGTCTAAACTAGTCACTATTTTTAAGACTTCATGATTCTCAGTGATTTAGAAATCTAACATTTAAAAAAAAAATACAATTGTTATTATAATAATGTGATTTCTATTTTAAATCAGGCCAGATGTACATCATCATTCCTCAGCTTGGTTAGTGAAGGTAAAGGTGCAGAATCAAAAAGGCATAAAATAAAGTTATTTAATCAAGAGGAGACAGGAAACGCCAAGCTGGGAGTCAGTCACATCAATTACCATAGTCACTGCAGAAATTACAGGGTTTTTTGTTACACATTTATAGATGCAAGCATTTATTCCTTCCTTCATCTTCTCTTGAAAACTCCAAATATTTGTGCTTGGACCTACTTACAGGTCTAGTTATTTTTAATGTTTTATTTCATGATGAAAAGGAAAAGTTATGCTGCATTACTGGGTGTCAATGCATTACCCCTGAGGATGGGAGGCTTGGTGACCTTTATGTTGGTACAAAACTCTTAGGAAAAGGAAAGTGTGTATAAATTGTAATGTAGTTGGCATCTTTGTGGTCTCAACAAAAGAGGAATAGTTTACAGACAGGAGTCGATGGTACAAATACATCTTTGAAATAAACTGTGAACTTATTATCCTGTAGCGACCAAGCGAACGAGTTTGCTAAATTGGCAAGCTTGTTAGCTTAGAAAGCTTTTTTTCCCTCTCTTCAACAACTCTTTATTGAACGAAATGATGTACAATCATTTAAGTAAAGTGTTTAAAAGAACACCTTGGAGACAGTTTATTCTTCATCTTGGAATGCAGCCTCTGTGGTATTTTAGAGCACATTATAAACACTTTACAGTATAAAGTGCTCATAGTGTACATCATGTAGTGCTTTCAAATGGAATGCATCCTTTTACCACAGGCATCGTTTAAGTTTGAATGCATAGGAGACAAATTCATCTTCATATTGGAATGTATCCAGCTAAGAGATCATACGAGCTTGAGATTTTTGCTCAGGAATGCATCCTTTCTACTTACACAAATAGGAGCCTATACTTCATATTGGTATGCATCCTCTGACCCCCTCCCCCCCAGTAAAGAAGGAGGGAGTAGGAGACACTGCTTCGACTTCATGTTGGAATGCAGCCTCAGATTTCTCCTGTTATCTCCAGCTTGGCCTGTTGGACTTGCCAGAGTCCCTAGAGTTGGTTGACTTGTCGGAGAAGGTGCCGCTGTCATTCCGCCGGTGACCTTTAGGGGGAACCAGCGAGTCGTGGAGCGGTGAGCGAGGAGCCCTGATGCTCTGAGACCTCCTCAGAGGGGAGGAGGAGCCAGGTGGAGCGACGGAGGAAAAGGTGGTCTTGGGGGAAGATTTAGGGGAGCAGTCTGAGCCAGTGTGGGGTGAATGGGGAGGAGCAGGTGGAGCAAGGGTGGTGTGGGTTCGTCTGAAAGATGAAGAGGCAGTGCTTCGGGCAAAACTTGGGATCGGAGATGATGAAGGGGTGGTGGCTTTATGCAAAGGAGTGGCAGGGGCACTAACACTGCCTCCTCCTCCAGCCTGAGAGAGCGCCCGCAGAGTGGAGCGACACATTTTCTCCTCCGGCTGGGGTTTGGGTTTTGTTAAGGTCTTTCGGATGGACGGCTTCCTTTGCAAGTCCTGGTTCTGCTCTTGGGCAGATGCCTGAGTACCCGAAACCTTCTGGTCTTTCGAATCCTTGGGGTCCAGTGTCTTGTGGATGCTGGAGCGTCGGGATGAGGGAGCAGTTGAGGGCCTCTCTCCTCGTCGGATGGAGGCGCTGGTGAGGTTGGAGACGGCCGGGCTGGCAGGTGCCGCAGTGCTCGAGGAGCCCCGGTTGCCAGGAGGCTTCTCAGGATGTTTGCCCAGAGACAGAGCACCTCGGCTGGTCCTGGAGATAGGCACAACTCGCCTCATGTCCTGGTTCTCGGAGTTGGTGAGGGTGCGGACAGGCTTGCCTTTGTTAGCGGCAGAGGTGGTGTTTAGGATTACGGGTTTCGTCCCAGCAGGTCTAGTTCTAGAGGTAGGGAGGTTCTTGGTGGATGGTTTGGACGAAGTTGTCCGTTCTGCCTTTCCATTAGTGGAGGAAGCTGCTTCTGTGTTTTCATTGGTTGTGTGACAGGAAGCAGTCTTGTTTCTGCTCCTGTCATCTGTTGATTGCTCTGGGCCAGTCTTCACATCTCTCTCCTCATTGGTGGAGCCCTCTGCTTCTTCCCCTGGTTCTTTAGCTTCCTTAGTGGCATCTGCGGTGAGAGCAGGCGCTTCATTGGGTGATGTGGGCTCTGCTGGGCGCCACATGGGGGAAGAGACAGGGAGAGACGGGTCGTCACAGCGAGAGACAGACACTGGTTGGCTGCTGATGGGTACAGGCACTGACTTCTCATTGGTCGGCTGAGGCTCTGAAGGCGTGCGATTGGCTGGGGCAGAGGAAGCTTGCTGGCTTCCTCCCTGATTGTCACTCCTACACTGATCCTTCTCAGTTTCTGCATGTGTGTTGTCAGCGTGTGTGAGCTCACCGGCTGCCTCACACACACCTGTCACACACCATACAACCACCTTTTCCTCTCGTCCTTCCTCTTCCTCTTTTTGTGACGAGGAAGAGCTTGTCTCAGAATTGTGCACATTAGATTTTTCTGCATTCTCAATCTGGGACTTATTCTGCACCTTCTGGACGTGGGATCTGTCCACTCCCTCTTCTTCCAAAGCTGTGATTACCATATTGTCCCGGTGATATCCATGGAGGCGACTGAAGTGAGGCCCTTCGGTGGGGCTGGTCAGGGTGGTGACCTTGTCGAACACTTTCAGCTCAGGCACCAGTGTGCATTTCTCTAAAACCACAGACATGTTGCCGGTAGTAGCAGTGCTGCGTTCAAACATCTCGTCACTGCAGGCGATGCGTCCACTACAATCCCCATCAGCTTTGTTCATTCTAGCTAGTCCCCCCATCAAACCAGCTTGAGTTTGGTGATGTGAAAGTGTTCCCTGGCTGCTAAAACCCAGGCCGAGTCGATCTTTGCCATTGTTGTTGTGGTCTGATTGCTGGTTCGGATCAGAGGTAGGTTTGACTGTAACTTTATTTGTGGGATTGATGGTGTTTATTTGAGTCTGGGTAGCGTCATAGCTGAGGTAAGTGGCGGTTGTATGGTTTGCGTTTAGTGCACTTAAAGAGGTCTTGGGAGGTGAGGGTGGGGTTTGCGGTGCCATTTGGCCCGCTTGAGGCTCCTGGTTTTGGGGAAAGCTGCATGTGGTGACCCTTGGACTTTGCGGCCGAGTCTGAGGGGAGAGTCCTGGACTTCTAAGTTCAGGTGAGGCTGATGGAAGAGCTGTCATTGCCTCTCCCTCTCCTCTCTGCGGGACGACATTGTGGTCAGAGGTCGCCATCCCCAGGAGCGTGCTCAGTTCGCGATCAGCAGCAATAAACGGCGAGCTGGATGGAGAGTGTCGGGAGCGCCGTAAGCTCCAAGAGCGTCCCAGAGGATTGTGGTAGTTGTTTAGGGGCGAGCGGGGTCGAGACTTAGGGGTCAGAAGCTCCACCAGCAGCCCGGCCTCGTCGTGTCGTGACACAGCAGACGACATGTCCGCCTCGCTGCTGCAGCGTAACCTGAATGCTCCGCCCACCTACAACAGAATCGCACAGTGGTCATTCATTACTAGTCTAGCAGTTTGTGTTTATTTGTGTGTCAGTGTTTGGTTGTGTGTGTCCTCCTACCTCCTCACCCCCGGCCCACGAGTGCCTCTTCTGCTCCTCCAGCTCCTGTAACCTCCGGCGACGGGCTGCCTCCTTAGCCTCCCTCTCCATGTTCTCCTTTAGAGAGACGCACAATTTCCCATTTCAAACATTGTTTTACTACTACTACCATCTCTCTCTATGAACACCAGGTGGCAGCACAAGTCAGCTGTGTTTTCAAAGCATTTGAGCTTCAACGATTAACTTTATCTGCCGGCTTCGACTGTATGTTGTCGTTTATGTTTGATTGTGTGTATGAATCTGCGTGTGTGAACGTACCTTGACAGCATCAGTGAACCTGGAGCAGAAGGTGTGAAAGATGCCGAAGCAGTCGTCCAGTCTGAACGTCTCTCTGTCTTCACAGAAGAAGTCAATCAGCTCGCTGCCTTCTTTCTTCAGCTGCTGCCGACTGCCGCGCAGCGAGCACAGAGACGAGGTGGCCGACTGAGAGACAAACAAACGCATCACACGGAGGCGTGAAAACACAGAAACACAAGCAACAAAATCACGAGACACAGGGGCTTAGAGGTGCTTTTAACTTTGGACGGAGCCAGGCTAGCTGTTTCCCTTTGTTTCCAGTCTTTATGCTAAGCTAAGCTAACAGGCTTCTGGCTGTAGCTCCCTATTTATCATCCAGACATGAGAGTGGTATCAAACTTCTCATCTAACTCTCAGCAAGTGAATAACTGTATTTCCCAAAGTGTTGAACTATTTTAAAGCAAGACATAAAGATGTATCTTTTGAAAGGAGAAATTACCCATTCTTCTCCGTACATATGAAAAGTAGTACTAATAATGCTTTAA
The DNA here is from genome assembly GCF_043641665.1 of Enoplosus armatus. Classification (NCBI taxonomy): domain Eukaryota; kingdom Metazoa; phylum Chordata; class Actinopteri; order Centrarchiformes; family Enoplosidae; genus Enoplosus; species Enoplosus armatus. The sequence continues at coordinate 1,528,653 of NC_092202.1, read as the reverse complement.
GTGCATTTCCCTGATCACTCTTAGATACTTTTACTGAAGTAACATTTTCAGTGCTTGTACCACAGTATTTCCACAGTCTGGTATTAGTACTTTTACTTTAGTAAAGTACCTGAACACTTGTGTTACCTGCAGGAAGTTGTCGAGTTGCTGCAGCAGCTCTGTGTCTCTCTGGACGTTTTCCTCTACTGAGCGCGTGCGAGACGTCAGCCACTGCAGTTCAGCATCCAGTGTTTCCAAGGAGATCCTACAAAGAAAATACAAAAATAACAACACATGGAAAATATTCTTAATATATTTTTACTTCACATTAACTTAAATGATACATTAGAATGACAAACAGCCTCTACTGTGCACTTTGCTCTGTAATCGCAGGCTGTGGAGGGAGAGGAAGATAAAACCCCCCATCAGGGAAGAGGTGGAGGAGCATGAAGCTGATGTGAAACGTCGTCATTACATGAAAAGTGTTTAATCTGTGAAAACGCTGTCTGACCTGGCTGCAGGCTGCACTTGACTCAACTTCAGAGGAAACTCCAACAGCTTCTTGTCTTTTTTCTGGGCTTCCTGAAGGAGAAAAGTACTATATATATTATTATTATATAAATAATCACAGACAGATAAATACTAACAGACACCGGTTACTGACCAGAGCGACAAAGTGCAGCAGGTTCATGCCCGGTTTGTTGGCCTTGGTGTCGGCCAGAGACAGGAGGGACGACAGCTTGAAACCCACTGCGTTTCCTGCATAACCTCCCTGCAACACATACAACAACAACAACAACAACAACAACAACACACACACACACACACACACACAAAATACAGCCGTTAGACACAAACAATCCTCTACATTTAAAGGCTTCAGCACACAACTGCTTATAGTCCAGTGGTGGAAAGTAACTAAGTACATTTACTAAAGTGCAATCTTAAGTTACTTGTACTACTAAGGTATTTCCATTTTATGCTGATTATAATTTTAGATGCAAAACATATGCTCAGTTTATAAAATAGGACAAACATGCATCAGTAACAATAATCCACTAATATATGACATCACAATGTACCTGTCACTGGGACCGTTTGTCCGTACTTCTACTTTTTAATGCAAATTTTGCTGATAATACTTCTGTAGTTTGAATTTGAATTAAGTTGCTCGGTTGGCTGCAAAACAACCACAACACGACAGCAACAGGGCTTCACATCTAATACATTTTTACTTCTTTTACAAATGCGCCCCCCCTTCTTTAAAACTGACAAAAAGCCATAAAAAACATGGCGTCATAGAGCTTCAAAGAAGAGCAGAATGATGCTACCAGACAGTGTGGAAATAGATGAACTGTATGTAAAGAGGTGACCTGAACAGTTTGTGTTCTGGCTGTTCACAGTCGCCCCCCCCCCCCGCTCTTTGTCTAATTATTCATTAATGCAGCTGTTTCACTCACAGCGTTGAGGATGTTTCCAGCCTGCAGCACCAGGTGGAGAACAGCATGGAGCTCCTCACAACACATTAACTCTGGAGGAGAACGAAGAGAAGTCTGTTTATTCACCAGTAAACAAACAAACAAACAAACAAACACACATCCCGTGCTTGAAATCATCACGTGGAAAAAGATTAAAAAGAAGAAAGAGGCAGTGAGGAAGAAACAGACAAGTGGAAGACGTCTTCAGACACATAAAATAAATATAAAAAAGATACCGATGAGTTTATAATCCTCAAATCCCTGCGTGCAGCAGAGAGTGTGAGTGTGTGTGGAGGGTTAGTTAACAACGTTATCAAGTTCACACACACGCTGCTAAAAATAGTCCAGGTGTTAGTTTGTATTGCGTGAAGGGAGGAGACTGTTTTACTGCAGGTTGTATGATGTTGATGTCTCACTTTGCATTTATCATTTCAACCAAATATAGAGACAAAACAACAACACAAATACAACTAAAGGATAAGTCTGGCATCATTCTGCATTTTTCTTACCGTCAACAAATCTAATGAAAAGACGAAAACCAACGCTATCTCAAAGGCCTGGTCACACCAGCATCAAAGTGGTTTAAACAGAATTTGATTCCAGTGGAATCGCCACAACCAGTCAGACCACCATCATTAGTGACCCAGCTAGCTAGCTTGCTTACTGACAGTTAGCTGACAGTTACTGACAAGCTAGCACGGTCTTTAACACGAGAGACCATTTCCATTTCCTACCGACAATCAACATTGGTTTTAACTCTGAACACTACAATATGTGACCGAGCCAGCTAGCTTGCTAACTCTCAGTTAGCATTGATGCCTTTTTAATATTGTTAGACAGCAATGAAGTTCTATGGCACAGAGACATAAGATATACACGATACTTGTTAGTAGGATTCATTGTTGGTTTTGGTGTTTTCATGAGATTTGTTGACAATAAGAGAAACACAGAATATCGACTTATCCCTCCACACAGAAGACAGTGGCTCCATGCAGAGAAGCTGAGTGCTGATGTACTGATGCTGGTACCTTTGGTGGCGGAGCGAAGGATGCTAATGTCTCGTTTCATGGCCCCGCACACCCCCGGAAACTCCTCTTTCAACAGCATGGACTCAATACGGACTGAGTAACTAGAGAGAAACTAAAGTCAGTTAGTGATCGCTTTCATTGCTAATTGTTTTCTCCTCTGTTGTTGTCTTTTCATTCTTTCCACCATCTGCTGTTAGCAGAAACTTTAAAAGCTTAAACTCCATTTGTTCTGGAAGAAGTCTTTATTCTTTATTTGGATCTCCATTAGCTTTCACAGCAGGAGCCACATGAAAACAGACATTTTAAAGCTCACATCGTACGAATGAAACTAGAAGAATAAAGACGAGAAGTGACCGCTGGAGGTCAGAGGTCAACGGTGAGCCTGGCGCCTCACCTGGGGAGCTGAATCAGCAGGTACACGAAGGAATCGGCCAATGAGAGCTTAGAGACGTCGCCTTGGTACGACTTCAGCTTCTTCACCTTCAGGAGAGGAGACAGATGAAGATGAAGATACTAACATGGTGGTGTTAATGAGTGTGTGTGTGTGTGTGTGTGTCACCTCCTCAGCCTCTGGCAGCAGTTTCAGCAGCTCTCTCAGAGGCTCCGCCCCATAAGGCTCACTGTTGCCATGGTGAATATCGTCTACTATCGTCTGATTGGCTCTGGAGGAGGAAGATATTTTACATTTAATTAACAGTAAAATTAACTGTTGGTTTATGAAACATGAAGCACTGTTTCTGTTTCAGACGTATCTGTCTCACTCTGTCTCTCTCTGTGTCTGTCTCTCTCTGTCTCTCTCTCTCTGTCTGTCTCTCTCTGTGTCTGTCTGTCTCTGTCTGTCTCTCTCTCACTCTGTCTCTCTCTCTCTGTCTGTCTCTCTCTGTGTCTGTCTCTGTCTGTCTGTCTGTCTCTGTGTCTGTCTGTCTCTCTCTGTGTCTGTCTGTCTGTCTGTCTGTCTCTCTCTCTCTCTGTCTGTCTGTCTGTCTGTCTGTCTGTCTCTCACTCTCTCTGTGTCTGTCTGTCTGTCTGTCTCTGTCTCTCTCTGTCTGTCTGTCTGTCTCTCTGTCTGTCTCTCTCTGTCTGTCTGTCTGTCTGTCTCTCTCTGTGTGTCTGGCTGTCTGTCTCTCTCTGTCTGTCTGTCTGTCTGTCTGTCTCTCTCTGTGTGTCTGGCTGTCTGTCTCTCTGTGTGTCTCCCTCATGCCTGTATGTCTCTCAGTGTGTTTGGAAAGCACTCAGTCTGAACATATTGATGCGGTCAACACAACATAAACACATTGAGGACACTTTCTGATCTCGCTGTCCTCCCTCCATGTTACTGAACCAGACCTCTGAGGATTCAGACTCAGTGGAGATGCAAAACCACTGGCTTTAAAAATATGAAACACACAGAAGGATTTTCATTTGAAATATGGCACCAATGTTTGTTGGAACGTTTCACGTTGTGATAGCAGACGTCTCTTTGTGGTTGTTCTGTGACTCTGTGGTTGTTCTGTGTTTCTTTGTGGTTGTTTTGGATCTCTTTGTGGCCATCTTGCGTCTCTTTGTGGTTATTTTGTATCTCTTATATTATTCTGGTTATTCAGTGACATTTGGAGGTGAAGCCAGGGAGCCAGAGGGGTCAGGGGGCCCCTGGGCTAGCTAGGCCTCTTCAATAACCATCCATGGACGTCCTCTAATGTGACCTGTCACATGTCATGAGCATCTCTGTCTGCATTCCTTCACAACATGCCGGCATCACCGCATCTGTTTACCCATAACACCCCGGGATGAGGGCGAGGACACACACACCAACACCCTCTGTGTCAGACCGTTACCCCGGCTCACAGAGGAGATATTCAGGACTACTGGAAGCCTGTTCAGTCCATCCGCATCCATGACTGACATGTTCTGTATGTCTCATTCAGCCCAGACCGACTGATCCAACCACACTGATCACCAGCACAGGTATTAACCAAAAGCGCAGCCTTCTTATTGACTTTAGGGATGTCAGTCTGGGTTGGTGTCCTGGATCATAAATGATCTTCTCACTGATATCTTCAGGATCTCAGATCAAAAGCACAGCGCTGTTTTCAGTCCGACATTTTGGTTTTCTTCTGCAGGGATTTTGTTGAATATTTGTTGGAAAGCATTTTGCGCCGCTTCAGGCAACAATGGAAAATCTCAGCAGAGGTGAAAAGTGTTTGTTTGTGGTCAGAGTCACAAATCAGGTTTACCTCTTGAACTGTTTGAGGAAAATCCCAATGTTCATCCCTCGCTTAGAGTCCAGAATGGAGACCTGGTAGAGAGACATGGACAGACACAGGGAGGGAGAGAGAGAGAGAGAGAGGGAGAGAGAGAGACAGAGACAGAGAGAGAGACAGAGAGAGAGACAGAGAGAGAGACAGAGAGAGAGAGAGAGACAGAGAGACAGAGAGAGAGAGAGAGAGGTGAAGGTGAGCAGGTGTCAGTTCGAGGTCAGAGCCCAGGTGGAAACTGTCCACAAACACCTTCAACAAACAGCAGCACACGCCACCCTGCATCACACACACACACACACACACACACACACACACACACACACACACACACACACCTCCTCTTTGGCCTCTCTGAACGAGCTTCTGGTCTTCCCTCCCCTGGTGGGCGTGGCCTTGGTGTTTGATTGACGGTCATTCTGACCAAACAGCTCCTCGATGGTCTGGACATCGATCTGGTACTGCTGCTGCACTCGGCCCTGAGTCCACAGGTTGGCCCGCCCCTTCACCTGTGACACACACACACACACACACACACATTCAAATACAAATACTTTAATATAATAAAAATGTGAATCCATTACGCAGAGCGGAGACTCTACCTGATCCTCTGGTATCGTTTTCCAAAAGAAACTCCTCACCCTCCTCTTCTTCCTCAGGCCTTCTACAGGGTTTCCGAGCCCTGGTAACAGGGGCGGCATGGGAGGAGGAGGGGGAGGAGGAGGCAGTGGAGGGGGAGGAGGCGGAGGTAGGAGAGGCGGTTTTGTCCGGTTGCCCTCAGTATCAGAAAATCCCGGTGGAAGACAAGGAGGAGAAGGAGGAGACGTCGGCACGGCGATGGTCATGCCCTCAACCTGGAGGGAGAAACGCTCCCTCTCATTGGCCGGGGAGACGCTGCCCATCACATGCATCCCCGCGGCCGATTGGACGGGAGCAGAAAGAGGAGGCGAAGGGTTTGGCGGCGGACAGGTCGGTCACCGAGCTGATGGGTGACCATGGCGAGAGGTGTGGTAACAATGATGAAGATGCTTTACGAACATGAGAGGCCGTTGAAGGGTCAAAGGTCAGATCCAGAGGTCAGAAAATGAGACAGCTGGAGAGAAATTAAGAAAAAACTTTGTGAGAAAAACTCCAGACCAAAGAATAGTTCAACATTTATTTTTCTTACTGAGAGTTCAGACTCTCATATCTGTGAAGCTCCAGCCAGAAGCCTGTTAGCTTAGCTTAGCATAACGACTGGAAACAGGGGGAAACAGCTAGCCTAGCTCTGTTCAATAGGTAACAATTCTGTCTGCCAGCACCTCTAAAGCTCAGTAATTAACACATTAATAACTGGTGAGCTTCAGAGGTGTAGTTACTTTCACACTTTCAAACAGACCTGGTTATTCTGAAAAATAAAATGTACAATACATCCATATATGAAGTCAATAAGAAAGATTTCAAATGCCTAAATAAAAACAAATCAAACAAATGTTTCTTTTTTTAATGTATGCATTTACTGTACTGCATAATTAAATGAAAAACATGTTTACTGACAATCACTTTTTGTGTCTAATAACTGAATGAAATGTTGTGACATGACAATACAAACAGCAAACTACTGTCATGAGTTTTCATGAGGAGGTGCTCGAAGCTTCTCAAACACAAAAATAAAATGCAACAAAAGTACATTTTTTGGAGCTTATGGCCCCTTTTAACATGTAAATAGTGAGTTTATTAAATCAAAACTAAAATTAAAATATTAAATTTGATTATTGATTATGTAGGAGGAGAGATCAGAGGAGGAACCGTGTTGCAGAGACGAATGACTCGGAAAAATCCACTGAGTGTGTGTAAATGTGTGTGTTGCTTTCAAAAACGTCTTGTAATTAAACAAATGTTAATTAAACATTAATAACTTAACGTTAAACATTTACTTTTGTGTGGTGTGTGTGTGTGTGTTTTGCTGTTGACTCTTTTCTCCACTGTAACTTGGCGTGTTTGTCATCCCTGAACGATCAAACAGCTCTTCATCATCGTCCTCCTCACACACACTTCATTCACACCTTCTCCTCAAACATCACGAGTCTCACCTGCTGTTCAAAGGTGTTTCTAGTTTCTGGTTTCTGTCTGTACTGGGACTGGATCTCCGGTTTTGAACAAATTAAACAAAAAGCTGCAGAAAAAAGCAGATTCACTGTTCAGGGTTCATCTGTTATTATTGGAGTAAATAAAACCCTGAAATAATGAAATCCTGAAACATAAACCTTCTTTTAAAACGTCAGTGTTATTCTAAAGTCTAAAAAAAAGTAAAACTGGCAACATACACTCCTCTTCTTGTCTGAAACCCTCTGACTGCTCTCTTTGCCGTTCCCCCACTAGAAACAAGGTGTGCTGCCTTCACTGACGTTACGTTTTCTTTGAAAAAAAAGTCAGTGAATAAGTTTTATAAAGTAATGTTTCTACTTTTAACTGCTCTTCTGCTTTGTTTACTCCACTGTGTAAAGAAAACAGGAAAATGCTTGTACCAGGAAGTCCATATATGGCTCACATGCAATTTGGACTGAATTCCTGCACTGCTAAATTATTTAACACACACACACACACACACACACACAGAGGGTGAGTCCCTCGTGTGAAGTTCTGGATACATGTCGACAAAGATATACACTTCCTGCGGATGAATTAAAGATTCATGTGTGTGAGTGTTACATAACTTAATCTCACATCTCTGTTTGATCGCCTGACTTCTTCCGTCAAACTTCCAACTTAATCATGCTAACAATGTGCGCGTGTGTGTATGTGTGTGTGCATGTGTGTGTGTGCATGTGTCTGAATGTGTGCAGTAGTGACTTGCTGCTGTTATACATTTTGGTCCTGACCTGATAGCTGCTGATCCATTTATTTATTTGGGGAAAAAAGCGTGGCTTCCAAACTCCATTTAAAAATGTAGTAATTTTATGCTGCCTTGCTCATGGGCAAAAATAAGTGATTAATCAGATGTGACTAAACATTTATTTTAAATTTCTTGGGTCTGCTGAGAAATTCAGCTCACATCTGATCCCAAAACCAGCTGTTTTTCAAAACAAAAAACAAAACAACAAAAATTTTGTTTCATAATCTGTATTCTTAGTTTCTATTTGTATAGCTTTTTCTTCCCATTTTCAGTGTAGGTGTGGTTAGTTTAATTGTGGTTTCATAAGAAACTTTATTTTTACAAGCATTCAATAGAACAAGGTAGCATTGTTTTTAAATACCTACTTCTTGCTCTAGTTTTGGTTTACGATAACTTTGGTAGCAGACTGTGGTAATCAACTCAATTAGCTCTTTCCATTAAAATATGCATTTGTATTTGGAGACTTTGCTGAGCAGAATTTAATAGCACATGTTAATTCTTAATTTTTTTTTATCATTTTATAGGTTTTATGCATTTGGAAAAAAAGAAATCAAAAAATGGACAGAATTTGGAATGGAGTATGGTGCACCATTCTCTCCCTTGTGGAGAGAGGTTGCAAGAGAACACAGTATGTGTGTTTGTGTGTGTGTTTTAGATGCCAGGGCTGGTGCGCTACCGTGGCAACCGGTCAGAGCGCTACTGATCGTCGTGGTAACAGACCGGTTATAAACAATGACAATTTGTTTACTTGGCAGACAACAAAATCGAGGTCACAGTGTGTGTGTGTGTGTGTGTCAGACTATTCATATTAAACAGAATCACTTCCTCCTGATTTTTTCCTGATCTGTTTTCCTTTCATTTCTCTCCCTCCATGTTGTTTCCTCTCTCATCCCTCCATCTTCAAAGGCCCGCTGTAAACAAAGGGTTTAGATGACTCACTCTCTCTCTCTCTCTCTCTCTTTGAGGGGCATTTAAACTCGAGTGACCGTGACATCATTGACATCATCCAATCACGCGACTCAAAATGTAAAAATAGGCCTGGACCAAACTGGTGACCCGGTTCACACGAAGGGTTCTAATTGGTTAATGAGGTTGTGGGTGTGATGAGTCGACAGAGTGTGAACTGATGATTGTACTCAGTCTGAAAACTTTGTCATCACTACATCTGTAACTAGTACTACTATTGCTACTAATACCACTGTCATTATTAGTACTGCTGTGGCTACTATTATTGCTACGATTTCTACTATTAACACTATTACTATTAGTACTACTAGCACTACAAGTATATGGCTAACTGTATATAAAGTAGTTATAACAAGCTAACAGTATATAAAGTAGTTCAAACTAGCTAACTGTATATAAAGTAGTTATAACAAGCTAACAGTATATAAAGTAGTTAAAATAGCTAACAGTATATAAAGTAGTTAAACTAGCTAACTGTATATAAATTAGTTCAAACTAGCTAACTGTATATAAAGTAGTTAAAACTAGCTAATTGTATATAAAGTACTTAACTAGCTAACTATCTAAAGTAGTTAAAACAAGCTAACAGTATATAAAGTAGTTAAAATAGCTAACTGTATATAAAGTAGTTAAAACTAGTTAACAGTATATAAAGTAGTTAAAACTAGCTAACTGTATATAAAGTATTTAAAACTAGCTCCACCTCGAGCAGCTATAACAGTAAAATGCTGCTCTAACATTAATGCATCAGTATTAATAATGTAATTAATTTTATTATTAGTCACAGGGGCTGATTTTCTGAAGTTCTTTTACTTTGAAACTTTAAATATATTTGGCTCAAAATACTTTTTTTTTTTTAAATACAGGACTTGTAATGGAGTATCTTTACATTTTGGTATTTGTACTTTTACTTAAGCAAAGGATCTGAGTACTTCTTCGACATACAGGTACTGATAAACAGAAAGCTCCTGATTGGCTTCTGATTTTTCACACCACCTCCAGATGCCGTCACGACTTTCATCTGGCAACAACACCTTCGGGTGACGCAGCGGCGGCGGCTGGTGATGTGGCTCGGCTTCAAAGTGCATGCTGGGAAACCTGCAGCGACAGTAAAGGTCTAATTCTCCCGAGCTGTGCTGCTGAGACGACCAAACCGCTGCACCACTTCTTAGTTAGCTTTTCTCAGCCGACCCAATTATGATCCCTCCATACATCCGTCTCCTGCCGCTGCTCCACATTCCTACAATGACGGCCGTGACCTCAATACCGAGAGAGAGACCGGAGAGGCTCCGAGAGGACCCAAACGCTGGAAATGAAGTGACAACTCGTGAAAGGAAAATCAGACAGAGTGAATGAGTAACTGACAGTGACGGTGCATGAAAAGCCTCTGATCCACCATGAAATATCCCTCCTCCTCCTCCTCCTCCTCCTCCTCCTCCTCCTGCTTTGTCCTCCTCTAATGACTCTTCTGACAAACTGTCCGCCGACTGGCAGCCTGACACACATCAGAGTTTAGATGTTAGCTGTGTGTTTCCATCAAGGAGGAACAATTAGAGAACAGTCTGTTAGTGGATAATAAGCTCAGAGCTGGTTGAACAGGATTGTTGTGGTTTGTCTGTAGACGTATTCAGCGACGGTACACGACCTCAGTGAGACTTTACTGTACAGGTGAGCTCTCGAGCTCATTGCTGACACTTACAATGCCACTTATATGACCTTATACTACTGTTACTTACTGCATATTACCTGTTCACATATATTTAATACTACCGTTTATACCTGCACAGTGTTACATTTCATTTTATTGTATTTCTATATATATTATATTCCTATATTTTAACTTCATGTTTGTTTAAAAAGTAAAAGCTTTCAGTAGGTGTGTTTGACGAGACTTCAGTAAGTTACGATGTATTCTAATAGGAGAGAGAAATAAACATCCTCTGTTATAGTACATGTCGTTTTATACTGTGATATCAATATATTTTATATAAAATAACCACACAAATCAAAGTAGTTCATCACATCAGTCAAGTTTCCATCCAAATTTAGCACAAACCTCAAACGATGAAAAACATTAGTGTCTAATAATGGCGCATTAATATCCCCTATTTCATTGCTCTTTTGTATTATGAGCCTCCGTGTTGCAAGTTTTAAATGGTACCTGACAATGTTGTATAATGGTGTCCCACATGATGATTTATTTACATTAATATTCTCTTTTCTTTTTATTATTGTGCTGAATGCTTATACATGATCTCAACAACTTTGCAATTTTAATATTTTATTCTGTTCTTAGAGTGACTTTGTGACGTCCGTCCAGAAACCACAGATTGACAAATAAACTCTAGAGAAGTCACATGTTTCATGTTCGTCATCATTTATTCACTACGTCTGTTTCCGTTGCACTTTGTCGCAGTTTGTTTTCATTGACACACCAACTTTTCAGCCGAGCGTACAAACCTTTTTTCTTTTTTAAGGTTTTTAAGTTCTTCTATGGACAAACAAAGAATATACAGTAACTTCTGAGTGATCGGCATTAGAGTTTAGGGAGTCACTGGTTGCTATAGTAACGGCTATGGAGCTGGACTGAGAAGGCAACATGGCTGCCAGAGAAAGTGTACAGTAAAACACACACACACACACACACACACACACACACACACACAAAAGTCAACCTGCAAACCTGTTTGAGAAATAATACACTGACAAATATTTACACTACAAATTAATTTGACCTCTCCTCTGTCACACACACACACACACACACACACCCTGAGGACACGTGAGGACACACACACACACACACACACAGCATACAAGCCCTTTGCTAAACAAACAGCATGACCTCACACTCAAACACACACACGCAGGACTAAAGATGACTCACACCATGTGACAAGTGATTATTATATGAGAGTTGATTAATGAAACAAAGATCATCTGGATGTGATGTAAGAAGTTTTCTAACTTTAAAGACGCAGATTTTTAAATAAAGCTGGACAGACGGCACGTTTTAACTGATCTTGCAGTTTGCCACATGACCGGGTTATGACACGGAGCCGACGATTGATTTTGTCCAATTCCAATAAAGTTTATTCAAACAAGATGGCCGCACGTCCTCAACAACGTTGGCAAAAAGAGAAAAAAGTCAGACAGCACGAGAAAAGCATGGAGCCACAGACAGTCTGCGGTGTTTTATTGTCTTCAGTCTACAGTTTCAGCCACAAAATCTAAATTAAATTAATTCCAATCACATCAAAACGAGCTCACTTCAGTTTAAAATGCTTCTTTTAACAGCAGCCACGAGGGAATCGGTTATCGCAGGTTTAAATGTTGGTTCGTGGGAAACAAGGTACAGCAGATGACGATGAGGAGTTCAGGGCCGCGTGCTTTATCAGACAAAATGGACAGAAAGCAGAAGTGGATCCAGTGGTGTCCTGGACTAGTGACCTAACCAACAGACCCCAATCTGAGGCTACAGGACTGAGAGTGTGTGACATGGTGGACTCACCAGACCCTGTTCAACCTGTGCTGCTTTTACACTGAACTCATGAACCCTTCGTCTCCTTTTAGAACATTTTTAAAACGTTTATTTTGACTCAGTCCCACATTCACCGTCCTGCTGCTCCAAATACACCAGAGCACCAAATGTGTATTAATCCGCCGCTGAAAATAGTCCCCAACAAATGCACCTGTAACTGTATATTTGGGCCATTCGAGATGGACACAGCTCTACAGCTCAAGTTTTCAGATGACTCAGTAGTCAACAGGTGGGTCTCAGACTCGGGACGGTGAGTTCAGGAGACAATGAAACCACCTCCAACTCACCCATGAAAACACTGCAGTCAAAGGGGGTTCCTAAAACACACCAAACCACCACCACTATCAGTTCATTGCTGAACGCGCTTTCACATTAATGCTTTTTCCAAAATGCAGCAGCTGTCCTTTCAGGGCTGAAGTTTCTTCAGTGACTCGGCGGAAAACAACGGTCTCTGGTATTTTAATATGAAACTCGAGAAACTTTTGGATCCAAAATGGTGAGACGGGAAACACAATAAGTGCTGGTTTGTTGCACATTTTGCTGAAGGAAAGAGGACAAACGAGACACTGAGACCCTCCTGTCTAATCCGCGGTGGTTGACACTGAGGTTGAGTTCAGATAGTTTCCAGCCTGAGACGGAGAGCTGCATCAGATCCTCCATCACGGTGACGCCTCACCACCGTCTGCCAATACAGTGTGAGTTTCTGCAGATGACACTAATTATTTACATGTCCATGTTCCATATATATAGTATATACTGTATATATCCACATATAACTTACTGTGTGGAAATACATCGAAAACATCCAACTTTCAGAGCCAGAAGAACTGTAAACAAAACTTCTTACCATCAACCAACTGTTTGTTGTAGCAAGAAGGAGGTTAATTCAGCCGTTAAAACAAACTGAAGACATAAAATGCGTCACTGCTGTACGACAGGAAAGATCTCATATTGAAAGTGTGAAGAATTCTTACTATAACATCCTTTACACCTCGCCTGGCGAACAGCCCGACAGCTTCACGGTGACGCTGTTTCTGAAGCTGCTCCAGACAGCCGCTTGTGAGTCACAGCAGGCTTTAGATATTTTTCCCTCTCTCTTGTGATTTCTTTGGGTTTACAGGCTGCCTGGTTGTTGCTCAGCAGTCTGACAGATTAGCTCCCACTTTCTCCAGCAGTGACAGATCTCCTAACGCCTCAGTTTGAGGATTACAGCAGCAGGTCAGCCGAGCGCACTGTCAGACTGAATATATGAGGTTCAGTTATCCAGGAAATGTCTGAAAACTGCACACGAGTCCAGAGACGCCCTCCTGAAACTATTCAGAGACGGTCCAGAAATGGTCCAGGGACTGTTCCAGAAAGGAAAAGGTTATAAAGTTGAGTTAAGATTATTTTCTCAAACTCTCATTTCCAAGGTCAAGAACTTTCACGCTCAATTGTAAGAAACTGTGCAAGGATGTATCCCAGAAATAATCCAGACCCTCTGCAGAAACCACCTCAACAATTCAAAATGACCCCGAAACTACTTCAAATCTTTAATTTTCCAGAATCTCAGAAATGACCCACAAAGCTTAGTTAGCCATGAGCTCTGTGAGGCTGTACTTACTGAATGCTAACATCAGCATGCTAACACAGCTGCTCACAATGTCAAGAATCTACCCAGAAATCACCAGTAAGCATCCAAGAAACCATCCAAGAATCTACCCAGTAATTATCAAAGAAACTATGAACAAACTATTTCCAGAAACTAATTCAAAGTGTCTCCAAAAACGATCCAGAATCACAGGTGCTGGATACAACCGACCGAACGCAAACACACAGTCACCCTGGAAACCTCAGTGAAACTCCCTGAGGAGAAGGCCTCTGTCGTATTTACCAGACAAACACCAGTAAACATGTGTGTGTGTGTGTGTGTGGGTGTAGTGTGGTGATGGGGGGGGTAAGCGAGGACCCCCCACATTGACTCAGAAAAGCATCTGAACTGCTTTTTAAACAACATTAGCATGAAAAACAAATCAGTTTTGGCCGAGTCTTTGGGCTCCGCTGTGCCAGAAAAGTGTTAAAAAGTAGAAAAATCTTTAAATCTCCTTCATGGAACGACTGAACGACTGATGGCTCCTTTCTTCAACAGCGGAAGCGAGAGGCAGATTAAGTTTACTGCTGTGTTTTACAGTCAGGGGGGGTCAAGCAGAGCAAATGGGTGGCTGAGCATCGCTCGTCTTTGGGGTTGCCACGGTGACGGAAAGCGAAAGACAGATAGACAGACAGACAGTGCCAAACAGCATCCTGTATCTAAAATGTCATCCTGCGGTATCTTAACTGGAGCTCCAGGAGGGGTCAGGGGGTCAGGCAAGAACACTCAACCCACTGAGAGAGCACCGCGGCCTGGCTACAGGCTGCCGGGAGCCCTGGGGGGAAGAACCAGCAGCAGACACAACCACACACAGTCTGTCTGCTGGAGGAAGCTCACACACTTAATCCAGGAAGGGATGATTTGAAAAACGAAAGAGAACGAATAAACATTAGTGACACGAGTGTGAAGTCTGATGTAGACGACATGTTGTTAGACAGGAATGAAGTGCAGCAAGAAGTGAATTATCAGTTCACCTGCTGATCTCAGGAAGCAATTAGCTTCTTCACTGAATCCTTCCCTGCTCACTCAGTCACACAGATACACTGTAAGTGTCTAAGGTCAGGTTGCACATGGTGTATGTGTGTAAGTAAGCATCAAAAGACTAAATTAATAGATTTCTGAATGGAGTCTGGTGTGACAATGTCTCCCTCGCAAACAGGCAAAGAAATAACAAACACTTGGGCTGATTAGTAAGAGAGGACACTTTGTAAATAAAAAAAGTTGCAGGTTTAATCCCCCAGCACCTGATCTGCCCTGCTGAAGTGCTCTTGAGCAACCCATGATAGGAGCATTAGGTTAATGTCTATAAACTGTTAAATAAGGTCAGTTAAGAGTTGTAGTGTCCAGGGTAAATGAAATGAAGCTAAACAATAAAGTAAATATGTTCATAATTTTCTCAAACACACTTCTTTCTGTGATCTACATGTGGGTGAGTTTGAGTTGTGTGTTGACATGAGTTTCAACACCCCGAGGCCTGAAAACCTGCTAAATACTAATGTAGATAAACATCCTTTTCTCTCTGCAGAGAAAACGTGAGTCTGCATGCACTTAATCATAAATGGCAACGAGCTCACATACAGCCCATAATGCTCAGAGGAGGACCGTGCAGCGTCATGCTGTAGATTTATGGAAAATGAATTGATTAAAATATCTATAACTGATTGATCATTCTAGCCTTTTCTTCAGTAAACACACACATTTACAGATACGACAAGCTTCTTGCTTTTCTGTTAATCATAATAAGGTGATGGGTTTTTGTTTGTTTTCTGACTGCTGTGTGGAAAAATACCGTTAATCACCACAAAAGCTTACAGCCAAGATATCATGAGAACACTATGGAGGTGGAAACCTCGTGATTTAGATGTGTAAGAAGTAACCACAACATCCCAGGTTCAATGAGATGAAACCCTTCACAGTGTACAGATTCAGAGCTCCATAAGCACAATGTTGATGATCGATTAATCGTTTCAGTTATTTTATTAGCAAAAGTGGCAGAAATGAACTGGTTCCAGCCCAAATGTAAATACTTTCTCATTTTCCTCCTCTTATTTGACAGTAAACTGAATATCTTTGGATTTTGGACTGTTGGTCGGATAAAACAAGATATTTAAAAATGTCCCAATTAGTTTTATTATACCACACCACAATTCACTGCATTATAGTGACACTGCAGTGGAAAAGTAGCAATAAGCAGCACAAAAACTACAAAACTGCAGTACTTAGACCCAATGATGCATTATAAAGAAGACACCACAGGATATAAAGCACTTTGCAGTGTGATGGAGTCACGATGAGGCCAATGATGAGCACCATAAACACTATCAGGAATACTACGATATTAAGATTAAACACACTATGATAACCACTCTGTGAATATTACATTAACATTATAGCAATAACACGTGCCATTAAGTACCAAAGACATCTTACAAATCATGTTATAAAGATACTAGATCAGGATAAACAACCATAAAGTCAGTAAAAACGCATCACAGACAAACTGCAAATCACTATTGGGATGTTGGAGAGGAAAAACACCATAAATACAGTTTAAATCAGCGCGATTCTGAGCGGCAAAGACAAACTGTCGGTGTCTATATGGTCGCTGAGCACCATGAATATTATAAGAATACCACAGGAGAGTACACAACACAGTAGAAGTATGGCTTATATATAGCTGCTGAGTTAATATTTATGTAGCCTATAGATATACACCGAGACATTAAACATCATAGAGCCAACATAAATAACTCACTGTTGAGTTAAACACATCAAAAACAAACTGGAGGAATGTTCTAGAAATATTACTGTATTAGCAGAAGAGATAAAAAAACAACAACAACAAACAATTATCAGATTTGACACCTGAAAGTCAGTTTAAGTGTCACATACACACTGCCGAAATACTGCAGAGACCAGACTCCACAATGGTAATCACTGTAGGAATATTATAGAAGCTGGTTGTAGGTTCATTCCAAGATTATGTGGAAATATGATTCCAGTCTGGTTGGTGTGAGGTGTCACCGTGGTAAATGGCTTGTTAGCCTGCAGAGGTAATTCCGATCAGCACTAAAAATGAACCGACTGTCACACTGAAATCAACAGGGCTAAAAAGGACGAGAGTGCGGGGTGGAATTCCCATCTAAACTTACCGGAGTGAACGGCTCCAGCGGCGCGGACGCTCCTGTGCAGAACCTCCGTTCGAAAATGTCCACATTTACGGCAAAACAAGATTTAAGACAAGATCCCGTTGGACTCCGGTTCGCATCCACAGGCGGCGGGAGCTGAGCAATCGACCGACACACCGGCTGTGGGCGCTTGCAACTGCTTGGTTGAGGGAGAGAGAGAGAAGGAGCAGACTGCGCATGCGTGATCGCTCAGGTGGAATGGGAAAGCGCTTTCTCCGTACACGTCCACCTGCTGGGAAACATGAACACACACACAGTTAGTTCATTTTACATTAAAGACTTCAGTAAAGCGCGCGCGTGTGTGTGTGTGTGCGAGTGTGTGTGTGTGTGTGTGTGTGCGCGGCCCAGATAAGCCATATCAGCCCCGCCCTTGGCAAAAAACCTAAACAGGCAGGCTTCCCTCCTCACACACACATGATCATTTCATAATTTAATTTCAGCAGCCTGTGTGCTCATAAACTGACAGTGAAACTAGGTAAAGTCTCATCATCTTGTTGTACTAAACACAGCTGAACAAGAACATGAACATCTGTGCCAAATTTCATGGATTTCATTTCACTCAAAGCCACAAACATGAACCTCATGGTGGCACCAGAAGGACAGTCACGGGATCACCAAATACATCATCCAGGAACCATGAACTTCATGGCAAACCATCCAATAGTTGTGAGATACTCCAGTCTGGACTAAACTGGAGGATCGGCCCTTGAGCCATTCTGTTAGCATGACTATATATATATGAAATATTATCAATAAGCTAAATGTAAAATATCAAGGTGACTTTAACATTTTTTAACAGTTTTAAATATAATAGTTAAAAAAGCAAAAAAGTGAATGCACCCTGGTGTGTGCGGCAAACAAACCTTGACTCTCAGCTGACCTCTGACCTTTAATACAGTCCCTCTTTGTCCTCTGTAATAAGAAGTTATACAGTCCAGATAACAAGTTAATCTACACTACATGTGGGTCCAAAGATGAATCACTTAAAAAGTGAAAGAGTGATGGAGGACAGAGAGAGTCTTTGTAGTGAGAAACTCTCCTCTGCTGTTGAAATGTTTGGGAAAATGAGCCTGGATGCAACAACACACACACTCACACAGACAAACAGTAGAATCAGGTTTATGTGTTGGTGTTGCCTGGTGAATAATTGCCTCTCTTTAAAGCAATCAGAGCAACCACAAACAGACCAGACTCTTATTCTAAAATCACTCTATTTAAAGAGAGAAACACACACACACTGCATACTAATCCTAACTGTGGTGAGAGGCTGTCGTGCATTTTCACCTGGAAAAAGACTAAATTAAACCAACCAAAATAAGATGGCATTTACTGAACATCTGAGACCTGCAGTTGTCATGGAATTAACATTTCAATGAACACTATTTTGCCACAAAAAATATTATTCCAATATTTTACAAGCAATGTTTGCATCGGGTACAGGTTTCCTTTTCCTTCCTTCCTTCCTTCCTCTGTTGTTATGAAGATGCAGAACTATATTTTACAGGCTTATAATTTCCTAATAATTATCTTGTACGTTTTGTGGAATAAACTGTGTCATCTGGTGCTAATTACAGGTAAAACAGAGACAAAGTTCTGCCTTGTGTTTGTAAGCATTTGTTGATTTTCAGAGGAATTTCCTTATTATTACAGGAAATTATTAAGAAACTACAGACCAAAAAAACAAAGCTTTACCGTGAAATCTCAACCCCTTTTTCTTTGTTTCACTGGAACATCAAAATATATCTTAAATGTTTTAAAGATTACTGCAGAAGAAAGTGCAAGAGTAGAGTGAAAAGCAGCTGTGGAGAAGAAGGTAAAACCCAAACCGTCTGTGGAAAACACCTGAAAACTAAAGACCAGGAAGACGATTTAACACCCACACGAAACCAAAGCTGGTAAAAGCTTTAATCACAGAGTTAATCATCTCACTTTAGTAGAGTAAGTTGGTCTTGTTTGGACCAGAAATTCATCTTATTACAAAGAACATCAGACATATTTTTCTTCTCAATAGATTTATTCGGTTCAGTTTTGTCATACAAACATTAAAGATTAAAACAAATTCATATTCATGTACATTTTGGTCATTGTTTGGCATTTATAATTCAAATAAAAAGGAAATTCACCCTTTAACCCTTTATTTTTGGTCTGATAGAAATGGACTGCAGACGGTTTATAGACTGATCCAGGGTCAGCAGTCCATTTCTGAGCATCCGTCTGTTGGAGGGAAGCCAGGGGATGACCAACACTGATGGTGCTGCTGCTGGAAAACCCCCAAAACATTCACCCCCCCCTGCTGGAAAAGCCCAAACTTTTCCTCAACAGTTATCATAGACGAGATTATTATGATTTTAATGATTTAAATTACGTTTTGGTTTTCATAAAAGTCTGGCAGCTTGAAAATAATTAAGGATTGGAGTTAATCTCATATCGAATTGAATCTTTTCCTCACTTTAATCTGAACACGCCAATAACTAATCTATATCTAATATCTTTTAAATTTTGTCTTTCAAACATTTAAGGGAAAGAAAACACAATTTAAAAACATGTCACAGTGGAATCATTTTTAAATTGAGTGGAATTTCTCTTTAAGGCAACATTTGATTCAGGTGGGACAGGAAACATTAGCCCTAACCCAGGTAGGGTTCAAGGTTTTTGAGGCATTATTGCACAAAAGCGTTGCATAGTTGTTGTCACACGTTAACAAAACAGTCTGAAAGGAGTCAATTCACTGAACATTTCCTCGTACAGTATCACAGGAAACGTTTAAGGCAGATTAGGCTTCAGGTAGAGTGCAAAGAGTGCGAGGACATTCAGCAGGTGGACAAAATAACGGCAACATTTCACATTAGGATGCAAGTCAATTCAACACTGATTTAACTTTAAGGAAACCTCTTTAACTGAACAAAAGCTGACCGTTTAAGCTTCACAAAGGTCCGGCTGTTGCATTGAATTGCATCATATTGTCAAGGTGTTATTTTGTCCATCAAATGGTTATCGGGATGAACATGAGAGCCATGAAACGTTTGGTCTCAATGGGAAGGAAAAAAAAATAAAACGTTTTATTCATTAAACTGAATATAATCTCTGTGTGTAAAATGAGTATATTGGCTTTAAACTTCAATGATGGCTCAGAGACTCATGATAATGAAGCCTTTCATGAGTGAGTAGCTTTTTATCACCGATAAACAAAAAAAAGCACATGGACGATAACGGACGACCTTGAGTCGTAGAAAATGAACACACTAGACTGGCCCCTTAACTGGTTTCTTACTGTAAGGCTGTCTGATAAAATAGTTTAAATTAATATTAGCTGTCTATCAAGTGGAATGTAATTAAGAAGTACCAATCACGCAATTTTAGTTTTAGTTAATCAGGAATGTATAGGTGAGTGTTAGAGGTTTAAACTAAAAAAAAAAGGGGCTTACAGACATCATCAGATCAGACAGACAACAAATAAACAAAACTTTGGCTGCTGATAAAATGATGTCTGAACGACTGGCTCCAACCAACCTTTTCTCACCATTGAATAAGACAACATCGTCAACATACAGCAACATTGTTTGGCTTGTAAGAGATTATTGGCCCCAACAGGCTGCTGAGCATCTTGTCATGTAAACCAGAGAAGGAAATGACCAGCAGACAACCAGACCAGTGCTGCTGAATCTAAAACTGTGGCTAGCAAGTTAACCTTACAGGTAGGCATCCAATAATCATCCAAATCTTTCCCCAAGCTGTTTTACAGCAGAAGTGATGACGTACCATTTGAACTTGTGAAATGTTGCCTGAAAGATTGTCTAAAACCAACCTCTCATTAACAACGAACAAGGCATCATCATCGACATACAGCAACATTTTTTGGTTCGTAGCAAACTATTGGTCTCAACAGGCTGCTGAGCGTCTTCTCGTGTAAAACAGAGAAGGAAATGACCAGCAGACCACCAGGCCAGTGCTGCTGAAACTGTGTAGCTGAAAAGTTAACTTCATAGTCCGAATCTTTCCTCAAAATGTAGCCGGCTCGAATCCGCTTATCAAATCTATATTCTTATTAAATGAATTTGGGTTCAGCTGTCAACAGAGACGCTACAGATGAGTGGCGGCTCTAATTTTTGTTCTCAAACTGTAGCTACAATCTGAAAATGAGAAGAGCAACAGACGATATGGCATGTTGACCCAGTTCTAAAGCAGAACTGTCTACAGGAAGCCAGCAGGTGCAGAGTTGTGGATCGTACCAGTCCCTGTAGACAGTGAAGCTGTTTTCCTGCAGTGGTGTTGAGGCACTTTTAGTCGCTGTGAGTTTCTGACTGCAGTGGCTGAGGATTTTTAAAGTTCAAAGAAAAGCTTAGTGCCTCACGGAGGATTAGATGGATTTACTCCCCAACACACTGAGACAGAGGCAAGAAAACAGGTCAGAAGTCACAAGTACTGTACGTCTGTGAATGTATGTATAGTATGTATAGATGTATAGAAAGAAAGATCATTCTTGAGACTCCCCGCGGTCCTAAATATCATTTCCTTTTCTTTCTCAACCTTCTTTTCTATGCAGTTCCACAACATTTTGAGACCTGGAAAGTGAGGAAATCCCACCTTTTCTCAGCCTTTCCGGACCTGCAGGAGATTTCTCAGGACCCAGGAAACCCATTCAACATCCAAAATAATTACTTTCCCTCTACATTATCGAACTCCTCATTTCTGTAGTGAACACTCAGTTTTCCAGAGCTTTCCAGAGGCTGCAAATCCATCCCAAATCCACAAACTCTGGTATAAATAAACTACCTACCCACCTAACTAACTATCCCAAACTTCACATCTATCAGAGCCTTTCTAGTCCAAAACTTCCTAAACAATCCTCTCTCTAACTTTTCCCATAAGTGTCCATTTATCCCAAAACATCTTCAGAACCAACATCTGGCCAGTTTTGCTTGTTGCTGTGTCAACTTTCCTCCAGCCAGGAGGGGGCGTCCACGCTGGCGTTGTTGAGGTGTTCCCCGGCCTGCCGGATGTTTTGTTCCAGGAAGCTGTTACACGATAAACTGTGAGCCGCAACGGAGCTGTGGAGCAGCCACAGCTGGTTATGGAGGACTTTGACCTGCAGCAGAAATAAAGGATTTGTGAAGTCCATCCAGCTCAAATGTTAAACTCTTTGCTTAATGTCTTCATTAATATTTAGTATCAACCTCATTCTGTCTTGCACAATATCTCAATATATAATGACTTTAGGATGATTTGCTGACCTTCCAGGTTTACCAGAAATCTCTGATCCCTCCCTCGGTCCCCCTCACCTTGTTCTCCTCCAGCAGCTTGACTTTGACAGACAGGTCGTCTCTGATCCTCTGGTACTTCTCCCTCTGGCTCTGAAAGTCTTTCTGGGCCTGCTCCAGTTTGGGCACGGTGATGGCGTCCCGGGGCCCCAGGTTCAGCTCCTCCAGGTCGACTCGGTACGCATCGTACTCGATCCTGGAAGTTGGAGAGGTTTACGTGGTCATCTAAAGAAGAGGTCTCCAACATTTTTTTGCAGATGCTGGTGTGACTGGCTACAACATGTTCAGGCTGACAGGAAGCAGGAAGTGTGTTTTCTACCCACCTGGAAGCCTCGTACTGCTTGGCGTTGATCATAGTGTCCTCGATGGTTTTGTTGACCAGAGTGTTCATGTTGGACGTGAAGGCGTTAATGGCCGTTGCCAGAGTCTCGCCGCTCTTGGACAGAAACTTTTGTGCCTCTGCATTCACACCAAACTCCACCTGACAGAGACAAAGATTTGATCGACACCAACTGACTGAGTTAGCTGGACATGCTAATGTTTTCATCTTATGTACAGCAGATAAACACATTGTTTAATCCACATTTGCTCTTGTTTTTTTGGTTTTGTAAAGGCTAAAAAAAACCAAACTCTTTAAAAGCTGTACAGTAATTACAGTTTCTAAACTGTGATTGGACGATCGCTGTTCGGGGGAGGGGTTTAGCAAACAGTCAGTTGTAGTAGCAGTAGTAGTAGTACACGAGCAGTGGTGACAGTTGTGCTGGCAGTAGCAACAGTAGTACCACCAAAATGTTTTTTAACACTCACATGCAGCGTTGGTGTTTTGAGGCTGAGCTCGGTGAAGGCGTCCCCCAGGGTCTTCTGGGTAACTGTGAACTGAGCGAGCTGATTGGCCAGCGTCTGAGCCAGCTTAGTCATGTCATCGTATCGTTGGCGGTCGTCTTTGAGCAGCTCGAGGCGAGGCTCCAGGTCCAGATCCACCGTACGAGATCCACGACCGAGCTTCTCTGACAGAGCCTGCCTGGTACACTGCAGCCAGAGAGTGCTGATCAGATATTGATTATATCTTTTACCAATGACCAGCAATAAAAAAGTCCGGTCTCACCTTATAGGTGGTGATGCTCCACTTGCGGACTCTCTGCAGCTTCTCACTGGCTGGGTTCTTGTTGTTGCCTTGAACAACCACAGGTCCGATTCCTGGTTTCTGCGGTGTCACTGGAAGGTCTGGATCAAGTTCACGCAAATTAAGTTAAATTTTGCTTTATGTCGAGTTTGAAGGCACCTTTACTCCCTCACTAGTTTACCTTTGCTCTGCCCTGTTTCCATGGTGACCTCGGGCATGGCCTCAGCCGGACAGGAAGTGCCACTGTTGTCAGTGTGGTTGCAGTTACTGTTTGTTTCCTGTAAACAAAATGTGTAGAAGGGCGTAAACAAATCTTCATGAGTCCCAGAGGTAAGTACGCATGGCTGGTTCTGAATGTGTTTGGATCCCTTTCTTTAATGGGAACTGAAGTTCATTTCAGGTAGGTTTTTAGGAGTCTGCTTCCGTGAAAGTCCAACATTTTGGACCTGTGAAGCCTTCTACAGCACCTCAGGAACTTAACTCGTTTACTTCCAGTAGCTGAATTCAAGGCTGGGAAAGCTGGTTTTGACTGCAAGGTTGCAGGTTAAAATCCCACTCTCCCTCCCTCATCTGCTGCTGCCAAGAAGCACTTCAGCACATGATCTAACATGCAAGCAAACTTGTAAAAAGGTGAGACTTGTAGATCAGCTTTAGGGGCTCTCCAGCTGCATCTTTCCATACTGGAATGTTAAATTTCCAACAGTTCCTGAATGCAGCGTGAGCCTCAGCTCCTAGAACAGGAACATCACCAGTAAGCAACAGCAAAAGGTCAAAGGTCAGAAGTCAAAGCACCGTGACAACACTCGGAAGGATCACCGTGGGAACCGGAGCTTACGGGGGCCAATCAGAACCCGGATCAAGAGGTTGTGAGGTTGCCACGGAGATGATGGCTCCCTGTTGTGATTGGCAGCAGGCAAAGAGGTCAGAGGTCACTGGAACACTCAAGACAGGAAATAGTCACCTGATGTAGATGAGAGGTAACGACACACACACACACACACACACACACACAGTATACTGCTGTCATCTACAATTAAGAGAGATTATATACATTAAATGTCAACACTGGAAGTTGTTAACCTGTGTGTGTGTCACGCCTCCTCCATGTTTTCATTTTTTACACACACACACACACACACACACACACACACACACACACACACACACACACACACACACACACACACACACACACACACCTGTGGAGGGCTCACCGGGCCGGAGGAATTTGGCTCAAAGTTGTTGTGTCGCATTGAAGAGACAGCGAGGCATGTAGTGACGCAAAGCAAGTCTCTCTCTCTCACTCACACACACACACACACACACACACACACACACACACACACACACACACACACACACACACACAGAAAGTATCCACCTTTGCTCTTTCCAAAGGTTAGAAAAGCTGGTGTATAACAGGAAGTTTGCTGGTTTCTTCATTGAAAATCTGCTTTAAGAGCACTGATTTTTTTTGCTGTGGCTCCATTCATCAGTTCACTGAACATCACTTTATATCCAAACGTCCAATCAGACTTTAGTTGGTGCAACTAAATAAATATAGAAAACAATGAGTACATGTGTCCTGCTGAATTTATATTTTTCAAAGTCACCAACACACGTGGAGGTGAAGTGGGCTGTTTGGAGCCAGATGTTTTGTGGGTCAACATGTATGGACTTCATCTTTCTAGTGACACATTCAACATCTAGTGGCCATTACAGGAACTGCAGCTTGAGATGCTTCTAAAAAAACATCAAGAAAACGATGACATCAGAAAACAATGTAAAGTTACATCTCTTATAATATAAATACTCAACAAACTTAAACTCAGCTGATGAACGTAAGACTAAAACTACAGCTTGACTTATTATCGCCGCTCTGCACGCAGGTGAGTCACCTGCTGACATCACGGCAGCAGGACCGCTCCCGTTACCTGCCCTCACTCGATCACTATTAACCACAACAATGGTCGTCTTATCAGACAAACACACACTCACTGTCACCGTTTGTCACACCACTTTGCTTCTGTTGTCATGACAACGGCAGATAACATTGTAGAAGCTGTTAGCTAGCTGCTGCACACTGTTCCTTTTCTTTTATTGAACCGGTTGCATGACGTGTGAATGTTTGTGGAATATCTGTGAAGAACAAATACATCAACCACATGTCTGTTTTAAATATAATACACTGATAACACGCTCAGTCAGTCAATGACACTGAGAGACAGGAGGAATAATGAGCTTGTAATGCTAACAGCCAGCGGCTACACTGCTAGCACTGCTAGTTAGCTGGTTAGTTCGGAGCACCTGGTCCATAGCTGTATGTACTTATATTTTTTTTCATCATGTATAATGATGATAGTCTCAAGGAAGTGCAGGTCTTGTATTATTCCTGATTAACTGTCTTGTACATAAAGTCCTAAATAATATGATGTATTATCAAGTTTTGTTTTCCTGCATTTTGCATATAAAAAAAAATGGATTCAAATTTATTAAAATCTTTCCCAAACTTGAAACAAGAGATCTAATTTTCACCAACTTTTTCCATAAAACAATTTTCATTGTTTTGCTTCAGTTGAACAGAGAAGAAATATACAGTAACTTGTGTTTGGTGGTGGTTTTCATGCCGTCTCACCCTCGGAGGAGTCTCCTCCTCTGTGACGCCGGACGCCAGGCTGACGCCTCCTCTCTGCTCCGGCTCCTCCTCCATCATCTTGCTCCTCCCACTTTTCTTCTTCTACTTCCTCCTCTAGACGAAACAGAAAAACATCAATCTACAATGTTTGTTGGTATTTTCCTCTAAGATAAAAGAATTGTCACTTTTAAACCAGAGGGGTTAAAGTTCAGGTGTACAGTCCTGATTCATGAGACTCAGAGGCTGCTGCAAGGATCAAAGGTTACTGTTAAACAAGTGGAGAATTAACGTGAAAAAAACTTCATTTATGTGTTTTTCTTGATGTTGTTTCTAGCTAATTACTTCACCTCAGTCATTTGTTTTATTGTCATGTTCCCTTTAACACTTGAAACAGCTGGATTTTTTTTGTATTGAGATGTTCAGATTGTTGTTAGTTTACATACACTTATATATATATTTTTTTTACATTTTGGCTCAAGAGGTTCCTGCTGCTTAATGAAACTAATTTAATCTGAACAACTGAGCTGAGGAGCTCAGGTTTTCCGTTTCATTGTTTGTAACGTCGGAGTGGTCAAACAGCAGCACCTAGTGGTGAAAAGGCAGAAGCACAACACTCTGCAGGAGGTCTGCTTCACCTGCACCCTGTTCTTCAAATGTGGTTTAACTCATTCAGGCTGAAATAAAATATTCTCATCCAGCTAATTTGGTTCTTTGAAAGCAGGAGGCAGGTGTGTTGGGACGCCTCCCATCATGCACCGGGGCGATTCATGGACATAAGTCTCATTTTATGTGTGTTCCTGCATCAACATGTCGTGTTGAGGTTGCTTTTAATATCATCGGTGTCTGTTATTCTGCTGATTTATGCCTCATAATTTAACAAAACAGAATCACTGTAACTCACTCATAGGAACATTACAGAGTTTAAATTTATTGTTGGATTAAGACGCCTGCTACAACTTTACCACTTTCCTGTCATGAGTAATAAAGTGATTCCTTTACAACTTTATTTACGGTAAGTGCAAAGTACAAACACCTCATGTAAAGTTTATTGATATATAAAGTATAAAAGGGTATAAAAGCTTTGGCCTTTGTCACAAACCAGAAACCACCATGTAAATCATACAGACGTCCTGTCACCTCTAAACTGATTTGGTAAAAGTGGCGAAAGTTATTAAAATAAAAAGTTAATGTCTGTACATGACAACATGAGTGAAACTACTTTCACTAAATATTAAAATGTGGTTCTCTCTACTTCTGCTTATCATAAGGAAGATAACTTTCACTTCTGCATTAAACAACTTGAATAAACTCCAGTACAACTTACTGAAGTGATGCTACACCTGAAGTCTGGTGTCAACTCTCGCTACCTGTAGGCCTGAGAGGTGGTTTGACTTTTCAAAGAGAATATACAGTGAAATATACTTCATTAATATTATGATGATATCACCAAGCCCTAGATACCATTAAGAGTTAAAAAATTGTATTGGGGGGGGATTTGAGTGAACTGATCCTTTAATCAAAAGTGTAAATCTATATCACAGTAAACAACAACAATAATAATGATATTAATGATGCCAACATAAATATAAAATAATATCAGATATGGGATGTATATTTTAAAAAAAATTGAAATAAAAATCATAAACTAAATATACAAAATACAAATTACAAAGGACTAAAAACAGATAATGTTGTAAAGGTAAACAACCAATACTGAGAAGTAGCAACACATAGCTAATTCTGATCTATTAAAGACATAATTCAATATATAATAATAATATAATAACAGACACTCAGTTGCCAGTTTATTAGGTAGCTAAAACTAAACCATTCTAATACAATAAATCCAACTTTCATGAAGGTTATAATGTTCAGAAGGTGTTTCTTATATTTTGTGTATTAATGAGAGTGGACAGAATATTAGAAACACCTCTCAGTATCACGAACTACAGCATAGCCTCAAAAATGACCATGACGTGCATTAGATGGAGCTAGGTGTACCTAATGAACCGGTACCTGAGTGTTAACATGTTATTTGTTGTTGGTTTTAAGCTAACGTTACTGAAGACATCGTGTTCCCTTATAAAGCAGCTCAACTCTGCGTCTCTCTGAACTATTGCGACACATGAAGTGAGTAAACTGTGTTTTTAAGTCGATTAATCACCAGTTTCTGCATGTTAAATGCAAAACAGACGGTGTTTAATTCCCTCTTGGTGACATTAAGTGAAACCGGCCAACAACAAACACCCCACGGTGGGAGCAGCACCCAAAGGTGACAGATCAAACGGTTTGTTACCTTCACAGCTTTAAAAACAAACTTTTTCTTCCTCTGACCGTCAGATTTTCTCCCCTCTTTGTCTCCGTTCTTGCGTTAACTCCTCATGTTGAAATGTCACGAACTGAAAACTAAACCAAACTCTGTTTAAAAAAGTTATGAAGCTAAAGAGAGCAAAAGTCGAACACACCCGGAAGTGTTTTCTAGCCGTTTCTTTCTGGAGGGGATGCTCGATTTGTTTTGTCCTTGTGCTTTTCCGGAGGGGCGGTAATATCCACGGGTTAAAGGCTTATTTCGCTTCATTTTATGAATGTATACTGTTTGGGTTTTAAAGTTATAACAGAAAAAATGAGAAAACAAGCATTCATCATTAATTATAATTATTTTAGCTACATTTTCAAGGTTCTCAAGGTTCTCCTCCAGGCTACACACACGGAAAATGTATGAACACATATTCAAATATCTAAAAGTGGCGTTTCTGATATGGGCATTCTGCATAAAGAGTTATTTTTCCTTTTATGGATTCATTACAAGGTAATATAATACAGTGTAATGTATTAGATTTCTTTTTAAAATAAACTATTGTATAACAGTTTATGGCTGTACAGAGGTCGTATGAACATTGTGTGTATAATAATAATATTATAACACAATATAACAATAAATGAAGTATATCTTAATATTAAATAATTCATTAAAATTATTATTTATGTTATTATTTAACCAGCCACAGCCTATATATCTTTTATTGGTGTTTACTGTTGGTGGTTTGTGTTCTCGTCCTTCTCGCGACATCTTGTGGTCGTACATGAACAGATCAGCCGGGAGGACAAACAGCTCTCGCGATACTTG
The DNA here is from genome assembly GCF_043641665.1 of Enoplosus armatus. Classification (NCBI taxonomy): domain Eukaryota; kingdom Metazoa; phylum Chordata; class Actinopteri; order Centrarchiformes; family Enoplosidae; genus Enoplosus; species Enoplosus armatus. The sequence goes on along the minus strand of NC_092202.1, from coordinate 1,499,591 downwards.
AGCTGTCCAAAGTTCCACTCCACTATGGTGGCCACTCAAACCAAACAGCGGTTAGAAAAGTTGTTTTTTATTCCCAGGAACCTGCTTTTTCTGCCGGTAAGAGATGCCGATAAACTTGTATTCATGTCAAAATGTTAGATTATATACAGTTTATCTCATATAAAGCTGTTTTATCAAGTTTAAGAGGTTTTCCCTCGTGACAGACTAACGTTAACGGTTTGAATGCTAGCAACTGTCATGACGAGATAAAGAGCTCCATCAGGCAAATAAAGACTTATAACTGCCGTTTGTAATGAGACAAGAAGAAGCTAGAAGAAGTTTTACATGAAGCTAGCTGTTTCATACTGTATTTACTGTATAATATTAACTTGTTTCACTTAATATAAAGTTCATATATTTGTTTTCTAGCTCCATGTTTTCATTTGTCAGCCATTTTAACATCAATAGCTTTATATTGTAAATGTAACGACACAATAATCTCGTAATTGTTTAATATACGTTGAATATATGTATTGATAATGACCAAATATCGAAAGAGACTCAATACTGTCCTATATATATTTATACTTTTATACTATGTATTTATGTAGACAACGATGAAGGTCAGACCCTGATGATGATGGGGCGAGTAGACAGTTGATGTGTTCTGAGGAGGAGGAGGATGAAGAAGATGAGGAGGATAAAGCTGAGGATGAACCACAGCCAGCTGCTGTTTCTGTCCAGGGAGGAAACTTCTGGGAACTTCCAGAAAGAAGGAACGCTGCGAGTTGGACGGCGGCAGAAAGGTCAGGTGGCTCTATTTTATTTGTGTTGCTCATTTTAGTGTCTTTCCTCTTCGCCACTCTTCTCTTTTGTTCTGTTGTCTTTTCCGTCTCTTGTCTCTGAGTGGTCTGAGGTCAGCTGCCTTGCTCCACGACTTCTCGGCAGTCATCTCCATCTATTTCCATCCCCTGACTCACTCTGACTTTACTTCCTGGAACGTTCGAGTGTCTGACAGAAGATCAGCCTCTGAGTGTTTAACAAGTGACTCCATTTTATCAGAATTGAAAGGGTCCTCTCTCTCAGCAGTAAACATGATTTCTCTCTTTGTGTTCTGATCTGCTGCACACCAACAACAACCCTCCTCTGTTCCAGCTCTCAGCGAGAGGTTTTGTCGGCTGAGAGGAAACCTGCTGTTCATGCTGAATCACCAGGTGAGGGAGGCAGACAGAGAAGTTTCTATGTTTTTGTACTTTAATCTGCACAAAAATATGACAAATATGAAACCAAAATGTGTGTGTGCAGGGTGGTAAGCTAGAAGAGGTGTTGCTGCTGGAGAGATGTGAGGTTATGAAGCTTCCAGATGATGACAGACGACTGGCTGTCAGTAAGTAACACACACACACTCATCTTTTTTACATATACAGTAATGTTAGCCAGCTAAGTAAAATCACTAAAGTGTGTGTGTGTGTGTGTGTGTGTGTGTGTGTGTGTGTTCAGGCTTTGAGAGCGGTGACCCTGCTGTGTTCCTGGAGTCGAGCAGCTCTGCAGAGTGTGTGTCGTGGCTCGTCGCCCTGAGAGACGCCAACGCTGAGACGTTGAGGCGACGCATCACGCACCTCCGCACGCTCATTAACACACACACGCAACAACACACACACACTGCTTCACACTGCAGCGAGGGAGATGGAAGGCTGGGAGATTCTGCAGGTGTGTGTTTAATATTTAGAAACACATTAAAACTATTATTAAAGCCCTAATACACAATTATGATCATATTAATTGCAGGTGTATTCACATTAGAAAAACATTTTGCGTATTGATAAAAATTAGAAGTTTATCAAATCTGACTTTTCTTTGAGAAGTTTGTGAATGTCATACATGTTTAATAGAGTTCAGTCTGCAGTGTGTTGATGTAATGTTGTTCTGTGGCCACAAGGGGGAGTCACAGCTGCTGAAGTCTCCCCACTGCACCTGACTGTTGGTACGTGACACACACACACACACACACAGAGTACAGAATTACTTTTATTTATTATGTTTGTGAAATTCAGTTAAATAAATAATTTGTTGTCATGTATTTATATTAGAGTTTTATCCACACACACACTTCAGTGTGTCACCATGTCTCTCTCTCTCTCAGAGTGTCGAGGTGTTGTTGCCGTGGCAGCCAGAGTCCAAGTTCAAGTTTGTGTGATAGATACACACACTCACAAAGACAGGAAGCACTGCTGCTGCGAGATAGTGGAGGTACACACACACACACACGCACACACACACACACACACACACGTACAGAGTAACAGGAGAACTTTGTAAACTGCTTATTAGGCTGTATTTAAAAGTGTGTGTGTGTGTGTGTGTGTGTGTGTGTGTGTGTGTGTGTGTGTTTCAGGGCCCGGATGACAGTGTGTTTATCACATCAGTGTGTTTCCGTGGCGACTACCCTCTCTACCATTACAGCAGGATCAAAGTCACCGTTTACCACGCAGAGGAGCCGGGAACACACACCACAGTGAGTGTGTGTGTTAGTGTGTGTGTATTAGCAGGTGTGTGTGTTTTTCTGCCTAGCTGTGTGTGTGTGTGTGTGTGTGTGTGAGTGTGTGTGTATATATATGAGTGTGTAGAAGTGTCTGAAAAATTGTGTATATAAGAGGATTAGTGCAATGGATGTGTAAATGTGTAATACCAGTGGTGGTAGCTTTTCAACACACACGCACTCAATTCAGTTAATCTTGTACACACACACACGCACACACACACACACACACACACACACACGCACGCACACACACGCACACACACACACAAAGGGAGAGAGGGTAAAACGAGGACGGCCACAGAGAGAAAGTTAGATTTTAGATAAATAGATATTTCCGTTTTCAGCTGTTTTCTCTCTTTCTTTTCTGCCTAACTCGACCCGACCGTCCCGCCGGCTGCTTCACTAATCTGCATATTTCCCATTATGCCCGTGGGTTTTTAATCCTGTCGGCCATGACGAGAGAGGAGGAGGAGGAGGAGGAGGAGGAAAAGGTGATGGCGGGAGCAGAGAGATACTCGGCCGGTGGGTTTTAGTCTTTTCAGCTGAGCAGAGAGAAGACGACAGAAACAGCATTTCCAGACGATTTTTCATGATAGATGGATTATTTTGTTCGGATGCCTCCTTTTCCTCGGTTAATGGACGCTCCTGCTCTTCTTCCTCTTCACCTCTATTTTATTTACTCTGCTTTTTTGCTGTCTGTGAACCCGTCATGTCGTCTTTTAGCTGCTTCTGACAGATTTGTTTGACTCTCTGTTTCACTCAGAATCAGAAATACTTTATTGATCCCCGGGGAGGAAATTACACAAGTTACAATCGTACAGTGAGCTTTAATTTTAACGGTGCATTCAAGTGCAGGTGGGAAACGAAGTTAAGTGTTGCATTCAGTGTTATTGTGTTACTCTGCAGCTACTCTGAGTACTCAGATTACTTCTTGTTGTACTTCACTCACTTCAAACTTCCGTACTGACTGAAATGTTCCTGAAGTTCATGTACTGAAAGTTATATTTATTTTGTTCAGTTATAATTTGATCCAGATTTAAATCAAAATTACACGATTGATGATTGTTTACTTTTCTGCAGCTGTTATTTTTTGTGCATCTTATACTGTTTGGCACTTTAGTAGCCAAAGATGTCTTTGATAGTGAACTAGTTTGCTAGCTTTGGGTCTGTTTTACCTCTAATTTGTTGTTTTTTTTATCATGTTTTTGTTTTGTATCTCTCTATAATTGTTTATAACATGTTACATGAAGCACTTTGTATTGCACACTGGTTGGTTGCACATTGGTCAGAAGGTTCTGTGTTGGTAGGATTAGCTTTTGGTGTGAGTGTGAGCCTTGCGTTTTTAAATTTTTATTTTTATTATTACTTTTATTATTGAAGTCTGCAGCTGACCTGAAAACAGGAAGTACAAACAGAGCAGGAAGTAAACAGGAAGGAAGAGATATTTTTATTCTTAAGCTTTGAGGATGCAGAGAGCAATGATGGCGTGCACCAAATGTTTCTGTCCACCAGGAGAGAACAGCTCCTCTGCTGGACAGGTAGGGAAGTGCACACACACACCCACACACACACTCTGTAGAGTCTGACTGGACTGTTTGTTGGTGTAGTTTGTGTGTGTGTGTGTGTGTGTGTGTGTGTCTAGGTTTGATGGGGATTAGCATGTAATCTTAAAAGCCTCTTGTTTTGCTGAAGAACTCAATGAGACAGATTAGCTCTGTGTGTGTGTGTGTGTGTGTGTGTGTGTGTGTGTGTGTGTTGCCTAAACCTTCAGCTGCAAACGAGGAAATGTGGCAACTGTTAGCGTGTATATGGACGTTAACGTCTCAATATCCTGTTTGTTTGTTTCCTTCTGTCTTTCTGTCTGTTCGGTTGTTTTAGGATCATGAACACTCACGCTGACATGACACCAGACCAATTAGCTGATTAACATAATAATAGATCAGCAGGAAATTAATTACATTCATGTGGTAATTGATTTAGCCAAAAAAGAAAGAATTTGAGGATGCCACCTCGAGTTTGCTGACATTTTCTAAACTGATGGATTGAAAAATTGAAAAAAAATTTAATCAGCAGTTAGTTGATGAAAAGAAAATGAATCAATACCTATTTTGATAATCGATAAATTGTAATTTTTCAAGCAAAATGCCAAACACACCAGAGAAGTTTCCAGCTTCTCGAATGTGAAGATTTTTTTTGTTTGTTTGTTTGTTTTTATATCATCATAAAGTAAATATCTTTGGGTTTTAGACTGTTGGTCGCTCAAAACAATTTACTGATTGATTCATTGAAAAAAGAAAGAAATTGATAATAGGAAAGTGTTGAAAGGTTAGTTGCAGCCCGAAACTTCAACTTCAAAGTCAACTTGCTGTGATCCAGATAGATTCTGCATCACTGTGGACATTTAATCACCCTTTCAATGTATATTTATAATAATTTAACAATAGTATCATCATGTGGTTATGTGTGTGTGTGTGCAGTCGAAAACATTCTCCTTCAAACGACTTCTTTTGTTCCAAAACACAAAGATATTCAGTTTCCTTTCACAAAAGATTAAGAACACCAGTAAATATTCATATACGAGAAGCTGGAAATAATTCTATAAATAAAACTCTTCTTCACAGTTCAACGTCCCTGTTTGATTCTGTCACTGTGGCTCGTCAGTAAAGTGCAGCTGGATGTTAATTCTTGGACGTCTTTGAATGCACCATCAGTGGTTTGCTTCAGACAGACGACCATGGTTTATTAAATTCTCTTAAATACTCATCTGATGCTTGAAAACCTCCATTAGAATCATTAGAATAGACGCAAGTTTAATTTGACCTCAGTTTGGTGTGTGTGTGTGTGTGTGTGTGTGTGTGTGTGTGTGTGTGTGTGTGTGTGTGTGATTTGAGTGCTCTTCTCTCGTCAAGGTAATCCTCTGAGCTTCTGATTATCGTCATAGCAACAGAGTGATTTTAATGCCATTGCTGCGGGGACTTTGGGTACACGGCCGTGACCCGGTGGTGATGAGTTTGTGTGCGTCAGACAGAATGGGCCATTTATTAATTAATATTACAGCACATTAGGTAGAAGCTTAACACTGCGCGCCAGCCCTTTACGTAACTTGGATACATCCTGTGTACGACTTAAGGGCTGTTTGGGAAACATGGGACTGTTTGGTTAAAGGTGTTTTCACAGTGATGTTCACTTCCTTCCTGACACCGATGAACTCAAACAATCAAATTATGATGAGCAGTTATAAACCTGGAGGCTCACGTGAAGTGTTTTAAAAGTCACAGCAGATCTTTAAACCAGACGGGGGAACTGAGCCTTTAACTGGTTAGCAGTTTGTGCTGCTGCTGAGTTGTATAACGCTCTAATATTTTGTCCACCCCATTTACTGTTTATAATGTACTTATTAAATCCACCATGAAGTTAAAGTGTCATTATTAGACTGTAATTCTGACTGAAACAGTTTTAGAGGCGTGTTCATTCCTCTGTTTGATTACACACCTTATTCACATTATTAGTATATCGTACATTCTGTATACAAACTGTATTCCACACAGAACAGAAATGTAAAACACATGAGCTTCTGTGCAGCCGAGCAGAGCGATGGAGAACCTTCCATGAAGTGGATATAGGCTGGATTACTGCTGGATTAGAGCTGTAACATGTACAGAGCGCCAGAACATCTAAATGTCACAGTTTAACGTAATATAACACAACTCTGTCTCTTAGAGGAGCTTTCTGGGTTTCACCTCCTTCTCCATCAGAGATCTGCTCAGGTCCAAGGAGCCTCACATCTCCCTGAGCCTCAGGTAAACACAAACACATTAACCCTTCATTTCTCACCTGTCCTACGTCATTATAAACCATGTGTGCCTTTAAATTACGTCCTCTATCTCTTATTTTAGTGTCACCTTGTGTCCGTCTTTTCTCATTTCTTCTTAAAGAAACATTTTGAATGAAACTCACCTCACAGAAACTTCACAGAAGTGTAGGAGTTGTCACCTGATTGGCTGTTGCTCGGATACCTGTAACCAGATGAGGAAGTGAGAAGGGGAGGGTTGGCTCCACCTCCATAGAGAGTAGAAAAATGCAATCTCTTCCTGTTTTTATATCACAACATCCTCAGAGACGAGACCAAGAAAGAGTTTGAGAGAGAGGAAAAAGAGTGAGAGACATAGAGAGAGAGAGAGAGAGCGCCAGGTGTGCAGTGTAAACAGTAGGTGTGTCTGTGCTGGCATGTCCAGGTGTGTCTGATTATTAATACATACCTGACGCAGGTTGTTACAGGGCTTCATGCTGCTGCTTGGTGTTTTTCACAGTTAGAGAGGCCAGTTGTCTGTCTGCTTAACCTTTCTTCATAGTTTGTCTTGCTAATTATATTTGATAATATCACATAACCAAGTTAGCAGCAAGATATCTTATTATCTCATTTGTATTTGCTCGCTGAGTGAGATTTGTCTTTCTAGTCATCTATTTGTATAAACTTGTTAGCTTGCTAGTTAGTTATCTAGTTATCTTGTCTCCAGTTAATGTACATTGCTAGTTATCCTGCTTCTTTAGCTTTTCTTGCTAGCCACCTTGTCTCTAGTAAAATTGTCTTGTTAGCTGTCTTATTTCTAGTTAGCTTTCCTTGCTAGTTTTTTTGTTTCTAGTCAGCTCTGTCTTGCTAGTTATCTTTTCTTATTAGTTATTTGTTTCGAGTTAGCTAGGTTTTCCTAGTTATCTTTTTTTCTAGCTTTGTTTTGCTAGTTATCCTTATCAGTGGTTTGTCGTCCTAGACATATTTTAGAGTTACATACGTTAACCAGCTACGTCTGTTATGTAGTGTGTTAGCTCTTTTGTAGTAGTTGTAGTTCCCTCTGGTTATCTCTTCCCTAGTTAGATTAGCTAGTTAGCTTCGTAAAGCTGCCAGTTTCAAACAGTAACATGCTGTTCCAACCAACCTGAGGGATGGACAGAGAGAGGAAGTTATTACATTGATTAACAGCACTTAATGACAGGAGGGAGTTCATTGTCCTGCTAAAGCTAAACATCCTCCCAAGCACTCAACAATGTTTGTGTTTCCAAACACCAACGGCCTTTTTCTTTCTTCCTTCCACTCTTTTAATCAGGACGATGGACGGAGTGAACGAGGTGGGGGAGGTGAAGGTGTCCCGTCTGCAGATGGAGGGAGAGAACGAGGATAAAACTCCTCCTGAACACAAGGTAGAAAGGAGAAGTCAAGAAGAAAATACTGCATCTCTTAATTTCCCTTCACCCTCCACTCTCCTCTCTCTGGTTGTGTAACACAGAGGTGTCACAGTTTGACACTTGTGGTTTCTCTTCAGCCAGTTTCAGGTTTCCTTGAGTTCTGTCGACGTGTATGGGTTGATTACTTTATCACGACCGTGTACAGGAGAGATATTTCCCTCCGTTTCACCTTCTGTATGCCATCTTCCTCTCGCTCTAGTGTCCTGCGCTGTGTGACAGCCTCCACAGCTCCGTCCACAACAAAGAGAACAGTCCAATGATGAGAGCCGGTGAGACTCACACTATTACCTTCATGTTGTGGGAGTTCAGAGTGATAAATACATGTTCATATGCCTTCATGTTACTTCTCCTATCCGACCCTGTGCTGCAGTGCTGTGTGCTCAGGTGTGTAAGGTGTACAGGTTTCAGACGGAGGATCAAAGATGGCTGCTGGTCAGGGAACAGATGTCAGAGACGCCGCTGTCTTTCTCTTTACCCAAACAGCTACTGAGCATGCTCATACACGAGCAAACAAGCAGGTGTGTGTATGTATTTCTCTTGAAGGCAGTATTCACTTCTTATGAGCTTTAGCACGCTTTTTAGGTTTTTATCGGGTGAAATTTGTCTCAAACTAGCCGACATCTGTCTCTCTTTCTCAGGGTGCAGGAAGTGAAGGAGCTCGGTGACCTTTCACCCCACTGGGATGGGCTTCGCCATGATGTCATCAACCACTGTAACCACCTCATTGGCTGTTATCGGGAAACGCTTGCTGAGCTCGACAAACTCTCAGGTGAAGCCAATTAAAGGGCAAATAGTTGTCATCCCTTAAAGGAAGAGTTCGACATTTTGGGAAATACACTAGTTGAGAAGATTGATGCCACTCTCATGTCTATATGGTTAGCTTAGCTTAGCATAAAGACTGAAAGCAGAGGGAAACAGTTAGCCTGGCTCTGTCCAATGGTAACAAAATCCACCAACCAGCAGCTCTAAAGCTCACTTATTAACACGTTATATCTCGCTTGTTTAACCAACGGAGACTCCAGGAAGTCGAGCTATTCCTTTAAAAAATATTACAGTTGGAATTTTGAATCCACCCTGTTGCATTGTGGGAAAATGATTTCTGCACTAGTACTACTTTTTTTGTCTTTTTTGAATTGTGTTTTCTGTCAAACAGCCTTGTCGTGTTTCAAGTCGAGTAGCAGTAAGTCAGAGAAACACCTTCAGTTTGTTCCCACCAACCTGCACTCTCAGAGGATGGAGGTCACCAATCCAGACAGCACAGGTACATTCATTTCCTGTTTATTCTTTTTCTAAGGTTTGTTTGCACTTTCATTCGCTGGTCCTCATTTCTTTTATTCAATTTTTCTTCTGTGTGATTTTGATGCCACAGCCTTTGTCATCTCATTCATTGTAATAGTCTCTCTCCCTCTCTCTCTCCCTCTCTCTCCAGGTGTGTGGTATGAGTTTATAACATTTGGTGCTCCAGCTGATCACCACCAGGCCTTCAAACATGGGGGACTGAAGAGACTGCTCAGCAAACACACAAACCACAGAGGCAGGTGTGTGTCAGACTCTCATACAGTTTATACTGTGCTGCCCGCTCCATCCATCTCTTGATATTGTTGCCTGTGGATTAATCTCTTTAATCTCTGCTCTGTCAGGATTAGTGACGCTGCATTGTAGATTAGCACACAAACACGTTGCATTTTGTTGAATTATTTGGACTAGTCAGGATCCTCAGTCTACAAACAGCAAAACTGTCTTCAGGGAGAACCACCTGTGGCCGTTTCAGTGTGTTGTTTCGGCAGTTTGACGGATGGGAGGCTTGTTAATGGAAACCAATGGCTTTGGAAAAATACATCCATGAATATAAAACACATCAACATACTTTGCTAAATGGTTCGCTGTGCTGTAAGGTACAGTTTAAATGGAATAAAACATGCGAAAGACCTTTACTCTTCCTCTCCCCGTCTCTCTCTCTCTTCAGCGTCAGCTCCATCTCTTACTCCCAGGATGAGAGCGCCAGAGCCAGGGAGCTGTTGGCCAGCGTGGCCCAGCTGCAGCCTCTGGTCTTCGGGCTCGCTGAGGAGCTGCTGTCCGTCTCTCTGGAGCTGAACGGCGCCCGGCTGCAGAAGGTCCTGGACGGCCTGACTCAACAGGTGAGGAGGGGGAGAAAACCACAGGTGACCTATTTTGGACAGACAGAAATCTGACACAAAGTCTTGTTCTGTCTTGACCCCTTTCTTCCTTCTCACTCAGACAGACCAATTTGTTCACGCACTCAAAGACGAGCTGGTGAAAAGCGCCCTGCTGGCGATCCACAACCAGTGCACAGCCAACTACAACAGCAGCCACGTCCACAGCAACGGGTTGCTCTGTGACATGCCAGCCGATCTGGAGGGACAGACCTCGCTACGGCAACAGGACGTCAGCCGACGGGACGCGGAGTACGACGAGGAGGAATGGGCAAGTTGGAGTGTGTTGTAAGATCTTAATTTGTTCATGAAAGTTTTGTACTTGTTTTTATTTGTGTGTGTGTTTGTGTAGGACAGGGCGTGGGCGAACGTTGCTATGTGCCTCAACTGCATCATCGCCATGGGCGACCGTCTGCAGGGGCGGGAGGAACTGACATCATCAGAGCAACAGGAAACCACAGGGGACGCAAACTCTCAGAACACTGGTGGGACATTATATGTGTTTCTGCTGCTGACTCATATTTCTAATATAAAGAATAAGTCTGCTAATATTTGGAAACAACATTCTGTTTATCTTCCACACACAAAATCTCAGATGCAGCTGACCGTTTACCATTATACTGATTAGTTTAATGGGGTCACAGCACTTATTTTATTATTGATTAAAATACAGCAGAGAACTTGAAGTTATGAATGTGTCTGTCTCCTCCAGCTTCCTCCTTGTCCTCTGCGTCCTCCTGGCAGGAGCAGCTGCTCCCCCTGGTGGTCACTCTCAGGGATTGTGTGCGCGAGGCGGCGGGGAAGGCCCGAGCCGCTATGACCTTCGTGGTCCTGCAGGGGGCGGTGGCCACGACTGTCGCTCAGGGATCTGCACAGCTCGTCCAGAGACGCCACGCCGTCTTCAGCCAGGCGGTGAGACAGAGAGACAAAGTCCTTTGACCTTTCAGCAGTGATAAAGCTGCTTTGAAAAAGTGACTTCCTGTTGACTTCCTGTTGACTTCCTGTTGACTTCCTGTCTCTCTCTCAGCTCTCAGCAGTAGTGTGTGGTTTCATGTTGAAGCTGTACGGGGGTCTGGAGGATCCTGAGTTCCTGCAGCAGCTTCACTGTGTAGGAGTCCTGGCTCAATTTGAAGGCCTGCTCAGCACCTACGGTACACACACACACACACACACACACACACACACACACTAACCTGTCATACATACTGTATGTAGACGTACATGGTGTGTGTGTGTGTATGTGTGTCAGGTGACGAGGTGGGGATGCTGGAGGACATGGAGGTGGGTGTGGCAGACCTGAGCAGAGTTGCGTTCACCATCACCAAAGCTAAAACGGAACAACTGGACGACCTGCTGCCAACGCTCAGTGGAGCATGGTGGGAAACACACACACACACACACACACACACACACAGACACTCACACACATACACACCCTCAGCACAGTGTGTGTGTTCGTCTCCATTCAGGGGCAGTTTGGTCGTCGAGGTCCCGTTGCCCCCGGAGACCTTCGGGTCGTTGCCACGGGAACTGAAAGAGGGGCATTTGATACGAGTTCATCCTCTTCTCTTCAACATTGGAATCAACCAGCAGCAGAGTCTGGCTGAGAGGTACACACACACACACACACACACACACACACAGAACAAGTAGCTTAGTAAAAAACACATTCCTGTACTGGCCGTCTGAAGAACTTAAACTGAATAATACTTTTCAGTGCAAAATCCATTGATCTTTCGACTGAGGTTTTCTGTCAACTTGGTGCTTTACCGTGTTGTTGTTGTTTGTTTGTTTGTTTGTTTGAGGTTTGGTGACAGCTCCCTGCAGGAGAGACTGAACCAGCAGAGCTGTGAGCGTCTCAGAGCTTACTGCAACACACTGAGAGACAGACGTCCTGAAATGAGTGAGACTGTGTTCATTTTAAAGCTTTTTTAGAGTCTGGAGACATTTTATTTTGACAGCAGATTTGTTACCTTATTGTCTTTATAATCTCCTTCATGAGAGACGAGCAGAGAGAGTCTGAGAGTATTTTACTGCAGTCAAACTGAACCCGTCTCTCTCTCTCAGCTGGTATCCAGTCACTGTCGGACCTGTTGTCCTCTCTGGATCGCAGTGTAGAAACCAGGAAGAGGAAGAACGTGGAGGTTCTTTGGATCGCTGCTACGGTAAGATGCCCGGAATATGACTGGCCCGAGGGGGGTGTCAGAAGAAGTCTCAAGTAATTTTCAAATAATGGCAAAAGCTTTGCTGCCAATAGAAATTGATCGTTTTAACAGTGAATACTTCCAGTTATAACATGAGAAATGAACTGTACATGTAATAGATTAAAGGTTAAGTGATCTGATGTCGTTTGGTGTCAGTTTTAAGTCCTTGAAGCAGCTATAATCAATAATGCTATATTACCAACAATAAATCTGCTGGATGTGCTAATGTTTGCTAACAAGTTTAACATATGAACTTAAAAGATGATGACATGTTAATCAGTTACTGCAGGTTTAGATTTCTTCAAATAAAACGCTGAAGAGGAAGTGTGTGTGTGTGTGTGTGTGTGTGTGTGTGTGTGTTCAGGTGTGTCGTAAGGTGAACGGTGTGCGTCTGACGAGCTGTAAGAGTGCGAAGGACCGCACGGCGATGTCGGTGACGCTGGAGCAGTGTGTGTTGCTGAGAGAGCGACACACACTCGGCCAGCAGCACTTCAGCACCGCCCTCGACTGCATGAGGAGGTTCGTCTTTACTGAAACACTCGACCGTCTCCTTCCTGCTCCTCCTCCTCCTGCTCCTCCTCCTCCTCACACACCTCCTTTGGTTTCCTTTCCTTTTTTTCCTCTTATTTTTATGTTGCAGAACATTTTAAGTTTAACTTTTCTTTTGTTTTTCTTCTTTTTTCTTTTTACTTCACATCTTTTTCCCATCTTCTTGTCTTCTCGTTTTTCTGCTTTCTTTCTTGCTTTGTTCCATCTTTTCTTGTGGGATCATTGTCATCCATTTTTCTTTTCTCTATTTTTCTCTTCTGTTTTCTTCTCTTCATCTTCCTTCATTACACACACACACACACACACACACACACACACTCCTCCAGGTCTCGTCTGTCCTGGGGGCAGATGCTCGGCTGTTACACCCAGTCAGGGATCACTGTCTGTGGGTTAGACCCAGGGGAGGGTCCCTCAGGTCTCCAGAGCTCCTGGCTCCCGCAGTGTTTGGCCCCTAAAGCTCCCAGACGACACCTGTACCCGGTGGCCTTCCTCCTGGTGACCTCTCACCTCCTGGTTGTTTGGCTCATCCTCAGCCTGGTTTTACTGCTGGCCAAATACCAGTAGACCAGCACAGACTGGGAACACTGGGCACAAAGTGGACTATACGGATGATACTGTTTTTATCACTGAACAAGACCATTTCCCCAAAACTCAAAGGGCCTCATGCAAGAGCATTTTCATATTCTTGTCCTAAATCTCTCTTACTTGTTTCTGTCTCTTCTTCAGCTGAGACAGAAATAAAGAGGGAATTATTTAAAATGTAAAGAGCTGTAAAGACTCTGCTGATGGAGTCACAGAATTTTCTAACAACTGTAGAAGCTGCTGTTCCTGAAATATGCCAATAAAATCATAAAAGTAAAAAAAAACTTCAGTAAATTGGCAGCCATGATGATGTGAAGTCTGCATTAGGTTTGTTTCAGTAATACGTTTTATTTTAGTTAATTTCAGTATCGTAATTAAACTCCAAATGTGTTCAGATGAATGTTGTTATGATTCCTAAAACAAACAAAAGTTTGTCCTCTGGAGAGACAGACTGTCTGTACTTGACAAATTCAATCACTCTTAAATCACTCGCACATCTGTGTGCATGTGTGTTTTTTGCAATGTGTGTGTGTGTGTTTGTGTGTGTGTGCACAGGGATGGTTGCAGGATGGAGAACGTGCAGAAGAACGTGGGCAGCAGGAAGTTCGCCTTCAGCAGCGTTCAGCTCCTCACCTTCCCCAAACTGTACAGACCTCCAGATGGCAGCTTCGGATAAAACACACTGACCGTTTCTTTTTAGCTTCTGTACAGATTCTTTTTTAAATCATAAGATCGTTTGTTTTATCATGTAAGGTGCGTGTTGTGTTATATACTGTATATATGTGACCCTCTGTGCTGTTCACTGTAGCTGCAGATGTTTGATTTACAAACATGTTTCTGCAATAAATGAATACTTGATTTATTTCTGTCAAATATCAAATTAATTAAACCAAATGGATAAAGATGATTACTGATGCAGGGCTGGAAGGCACACGGACACACACGCACACACACACACACACACACACACACACAGGTTTGTTGCTTGTCAGTTACTTTGTGATAATGTCTGATTAAACACATTTATTTGAGGATACTCCCCATGTAACTCAGCTCAAGATTAGGTGAAACATTAGGGACCATTTCAGTTTTAATTGTACAAAATTGTTATAAATCAAATTACAACAAAGCAATTGTAGTAGCAGATGACCTGGGGTCTTTGGGGCTCCTGGGGGTCCGGGTCACCAAAGGCCCACTTTGCCTGTTTGGTAATCCATTAAAATCTTGGATCTTGTATAATTAGATCCCATAAACTGAAAGTTTGGTAGATTTGTATTGTTTTGGGTGACCAGCAGCGGTTTGCCTGCCGGGCCGCTAGGTGGCGCCGCTCAGGATGAATGCACACACACTTGCGTCAAGTCAGACAAATTAATAACGGAACTAAAATGTAAGGTCCTTCAAAATAAAAGACAACGCGCTATCACTTGTGAAATGTACTTAATAGGGCGTCTGAAATAACAAAGATTTCACAAAGGGCGCATTAATATTATTACATGGTAGGTGATTAAAGATGTAATTTATCAATACAAGCGTTTTACCAGAAATAAGACGCCTTTTATTTTAGACTAAATAACCGGAAGTGCTGTTTCCTATACAGGCTTTATTAACGCTGGTCTGCTCAGGCCCAGTCAAAACAATGCAGCTTAGCTGGCCTGCTGCGATTAGTTAGCTTTAAATATTCAACAAACTACCAACTGCTGCCTTCGTCGTACAGTAAATTCACCGCCTGGTGTTTTACTTCGGCGAGGCTCAGTCGCGGCGTCCCCGCGGTTCATTTTGTCCACAGCTGTCTGTGCGTTGAGGCTTTTCCCGTGGGTGTTTTTGTTTTGTTCTCGGTGACGGTTGGAAATGGAGACGGCTAACAGGCGTCTGCTGCTAGGTAGCGTGATAGCGGCGGTGGGGAGCGGCTGAAAACACGAAAAAAGGGAAAATAAGAGAAGGGAGAGGGCGAGCACGGAGTGGGCGTCGAAGTTAAAAAGAAAAACGGGATTAAATAACCTCCTGGCCGGTTGACTGGTAGCATGGTGGAGTAGGCGTCTGCGGTGTTGACGCTATCGGGCTCCTCCGACCGACGGACGGTTCGCTCTCACCGGGGAGGAACACCATGGCCCCGGGCTCTCTGGTGGCGGCCTGCCGCAGCCTGGCCCTCTCTACGTGGCTGCTCTCCTTCTGCTTCGTCCACCTGCTGTGCCTGGACTTCACCGTGGCCGAACGGGAGGAGTGGTACACCGCCTTCGTCAACATCACCTACGTGGACCCGGCTACTTCGGAGCTCCGCACCGAGAAGACGGAGTGCGGTCGGTACGGGGAGCACTCGCCGAAGCGGGACGCCAAAGGGGTGGTGGTCCTGCCCGCCGCCCCGCATGACCGCCAGGCCTGCGACCCCAACACCCGGTTCGCAATGCCCGCACAGGCCGGGGCCTGGGTAGCGCTGATAGCCCGGGGCAACTGCACCTACAAGGATAAGATCCGCCACGCCGCAGCCCACAACGCCTCGGCGGTGGTCATCTTTAACGTGGGGTCGGCTAATGCTAACGACACCATCACGATGCCTCACCCAGGTACGGAGATCTTCCTTCATTTATTAATGCGCCATTAAACCGATGTTATTCTAAAATCAAGAGGTCTGGTTAATAGAAACAGTTGCAGGTGTCTGAGAACTGTTATACATCTGATATTGTTCTACTCGTGACTGGTGATGATGGGGAAGGTATGCACGTGCAGGTTAATCGTTAAATATAATTTTATGAATTTGCTGAACTCTTTTCACTCCAACACTTTACAGAAGATCAATACTTCAGTGTGTGTGTGTGTGTGTGTGTGTGTGTGAGCCCCACCATCTACCCCCACATCAACATAAAGGTGGGGTTATAGAATCTGTTGTCTCAGCTTCATTACAGTGCAGTTATTAAGTAGTTATTAATGTAGATTTCCTCCAGAATTAGTCCTGAAACACGTGAGGATGCAGCCAAAATCTGTCTTGGCTTGAACAGAACAGTTGAAGTCATTTTTAAAGATAATCCCAGTTTATCCAACAGCTGTTGTCTGTCTTACATAATTATAAACTAAATATCTTCTGTTAGTCGGACAAAAACAGGACATTTCAAGATGTTACTTTGGTGAAATTCATTAATGAATTGAGAAAACAATCAGCTGATTAATTAATAATGAAAATGAAGCTTAGTTGCAAATTTGGTCTGAGAAAAGTGACAGCGTTGAGCAGCCTGAACTGGATCCCAGTCTGTCTGAACTGGTTGTTAGACCTGGTCCCCGAGCCAACAGACAAACTGCTGACCGAAGGTTTCTGACTCTGCTGCTGTGTCGTAACCGTTTCAGATTCTTATCAATATATATTTGATGTCTTATTGGTCTCCGGGGTTTCGACTGTATCCACATCCGTTGATAGAAAACTCGCTCTTCTAATTCGATTCTGTCCAGAGGAGCTCTGAGTTACATAACAGACTACAGTGCTGTAGTAGCAGAGGCAGAACTGAGGTCTTCCACTCTAAACTGTTTTTATTCGCTCTGTCAGTGCCGCTGAGTTCAGTAACAGCCTCACAGCTGTTTCTCTGTCAGCTGGAAACCCCCTCAGGGATCCCCGGAGGTCCCCAGGCGCCGGTTAGGGAGCTAACAATACAGGAAATACCGTGTGTTTACTTTAAATCAACTTTCTCACGACGTTTTCAGTGTCAGGGTCATTTTTCTGATGGAAGCTGGAGTCGATCTGGTAGTTTTCCCTCGTCCACCGTACCTGGGGAACTTCCCGGGGAGCTTTCTTTGGTCACATTTAATTGATTTCCCCCAAAAAAAGCATCTCTACTGGGTTCAAAAGCCAACTCGTTATCCAGATACTTCTGCTGTATTTGTTCACTATATTTATTATTGATTCAAATCCAGATTATGATTCTTTTTGAATGTAGATTTGTGTTGTGCAAAGTAACTAAAGCTGTCAGACAAATGCAGTACAAGTACAGTATTTCCCTCTGAGATGTTGTTGAGATAAACAAACATTTTTGAGTGAAGAGAGCCCCGGTGTCAGACCAGAATCAGCACCAGGAAAGAAACGGGTCTGATGGGGGCATCTGTAGACCAGTCAGACCTCTGAGCTGTGAGTTAATCCACCTGAAAAACCGTCTCTGTGGAATCAGCTGGATTCTTCATTCCACAGCTCATCCCACAGATTAGTTTAGAGCTGCTCACAACAACAACAAGCTAGTTTGGTTTCTGCCACGTCACCGTTTTCTAAAGTCGGAATAAAGTTAAAGACAACAGCAGTTTCATACAAGAGAAACTGGCCTGTGATTGGTCGGTCGTCATCGATCTGCACCGAGAAACAGGAAGTGTTGTAACTTTAGAGATGGACCTTCACTACTTCTACTGAGTGGCATCATCATCCTCATCATCATCACATCCAGACTGATCAGCTACCTCAATGTCAAACACTGTGTGTGTTCTATCTTTATGAGGACCAAGCTTTCAGCCTTTTTAGGCTGAGGACATGTTTTGAAAGAGGACATCTTGTCCAGTTTGGTTTATCCTGTGGTTTTATGGTGTTATGTTAATGCTAAAGGCTTGGGGGTGTTTGATTTCAGTGGCTCACAGCTACAGAAGTACAAATATACAGTGTGTGTAGAGAGAAACATTGATCCCAGGGGTATATTTTTAGGCTAATTGATTTTGTTGCCGTGTTTGTGTTTGAGGGGTTGATGTGAGTTCAGTGTCCGCCTCAGGGTTGGGTGGGGGGGTGAATTTATCCAACTGGTCAAACTACACACACATACAGCACCAACATGCAAAAGTTACATCTTAGTTTATTTGTTTAATAGTCATTTCGTCTATAACGATCTCATGAGGACAAAAACAACGCTTAACTTTGACGTGAAGCTCAAATGTGTCAAAAAGTCTCGAGTCCACCGCTCAGGATACCTACAGCAAAGTAGTGTTTCGTACGGAGATCAAATGTGTTCATAGCTGCTCTGAACGAGTGAGAAGCCGGACGTGAACTCATTTAAATATGAGGACAGTGGCGGGATGACATTCAAAGTGTTGCCTTCAGGGTTCTGAAGCTGTTTGACCGCCCGACATACAGCTCTGACGGACACACAAGGCCCACGACCACGTGGGAAGATGGGTCTAGTTCCAGCCTGATTTTTGGGACGTCAGCAGGATCGTTAGGAGCCTGATTCAGTTCCGGCACACAGTCTGTTAGTTATTGTGAAAAACGTTTCTGTGCAAACTCCCGTCGGCTTTTCTTCCTCAGAGTTTTCTCGGAGTTCACCGTCTGTCTGTCATCTGTCAGTGAACACATCTGTTTGCACGCGTGACTCATTTCTTGCGAACTTGTATCAACATGGCGACACATCCCCGGCCGCTCTGGGATCCACTTGTTTTTTAACCTCTTTTGCACACGATACAGCTTCAATTTTACACTCGAGTTGTTTTTCATGGTAGATATTTGATATGGATATTAAACTTCTGCTGTTGCAACTGCAGTTGTGTCTCGCTGTGTAACAGAAGCCTCCTCTGGGGTGTTTTTATCTACTTTTGGGGTTATATGAGGGTGCGTTAGTCAGGCCTCAGTCACAAGGATAACCACAAATTAACAAATTGCCAAAAGTGAATTAAAACACTGGATGTAGCACACACACATGCTAACACACACATTTCCTGCAGGGCTGAAGTGTGTTGTGTGTGTGTTGTGTGTGTGTGTGTGTGTGTGTGTGTGTGATGTAGCTTCAGAATAAGCAGCTGTTGAAGGTCGGTGTGTTGGCTCTGAGCTCCTCTGCTGAAGTGTCCTTGAGCAGCACACTGAATCATGACCAGCTGCACACTCTGACCTTTGACCTCGGGTTACTCCTGTGGAGGAATATGTGTTTTGTCTAAAGAAGGAGACACAAAAACTTGTACTTCTGTTTTTGCTTCTTCTGCTTTCATCTTCCTCCTCCAAACTCTTCATTCATCACGTTCAGTCGCTCGTTCTCTCGAGAAGAAATCCCCTTTCAGTGTTTCAGAAACAACAGTTTTCAGAAGTGGTTTGACCCATTCACACCTGGCTGCTGGTTGTTACTGTGTCATGTATTAACATGAGGTTGTCCAAGTTTAAGTTCATTTAAAGATGTTTACACAAGAGATTCAACATAATAGTGCATGCCATGCTAGCAGCGCTGCTATATGCATGATATATATATAGATATATATATATATATATATATATATATATATATATATATCTATATATATATGAATATCTCAACAACTATTGGATGGCTTGCCACTAACTATTGTACAGATATTCATGTTCACCAGAGGATGAATCTGACTGACTTTGGTGATCCATTGACTTGTCATGTAGCGCCATCATCAGGTCAAAATCTTAATTTGTTCAATACTTTCAAAACTGGTGACATTCCCATCAGCCTCAGCTGTTTGTATTTTGTGATAATTAGCAAATGTTAGCATGCTAACATGCTATACTGAGGTGGTCAGCATGGTAAATAGCACACCTGCTAAGCATGTTAGCATTGTCACTGCGAGCATGTTTCACAGAGCTGCTAGCATGGCTGTAGACTCTTAGCTTAGCTTAGTGTACATTTTAATAAAGTTTCACCACATTAGAAAACAAGGCGACATTTACTGACTACATTTTTATGTTACGTTTTAAAGCGTATCCATAACTGAAGACATAATCAATAATAAACAAAATCAACTTATTAAAAACCTGTTAAATATGCTGCTATGCTGCAGCTAATGACTGACCGCTCTGATGTGTTTTCTGGTCTTTTTCATCCCTGAAATACACGAGTAACAAAGGAAGTTTAGACTTAAAGGAGGGAACCACTGCTCTAAAATCATGTTCACGTGTCTCTGATGATAAGAAAAGCAAAAGTATTGATCAAGAGTGCTTGAGTATTATCTGCTGTGTGATTATAGAAATATAATAATCTGTAGTAACTGTGTCGTTATCTCTTAATCTTGTGCTCAAACTTCATACCAAACATGGATATGCAGTCAAATGAAGCCGGGCCTTATGACACACCATCCACCATGTGGGGCTATAATGTTTATTTTTAGAGTGGCTGACTCTGGTGGGTGGGCGAGGAGCTGGTCGTCATAGTGATGGGGTGGGGGGGGGGGGGGGGGGTTTCATTGGTTCAATGAGCAGGCTACAGATGCTGAATACAACCTGTAAGAGTTTATTTCAGGTGAAGGAAAGAGTCTGACATCTGAAGATGGTTCAGGAAACTTTCCTGTTTGTTTTGTCTGACTTTTCTTTACGGTTTCACTTTAGAGCTGAAGCTATCAGTCGATGGAACGACTAATTAATTGGCAGAAACAGCTAAAAGAGAGTGAATATTGGACTTGCATTCATCAAGTGACACAAACACGACTGTAAATGAATCTGTAACTGCTGGATGTGGAAATAAACAACTGTTTGCTGTGTCACAACTTGTTGACTTGTTATTGCAGTTTTTAAGGTTCCTTTTGTTATGTAAAGCGTCTTTGAGTATCTAAAAGCGCTCTCTAAAGAAAATGTTTTATTATTATTTTAGCCTAAAGGTTTGTGAACTAAGCTCATACCTGGCTGCACCAATCTCCTTATTTGTATTTTTTCAGTCCGAAGGTCAGAAGAAGCCTGGTCACTGTTTCAGACAGCACTTTGTGGGATGGTGCAGTTTTTTACTAAATTTGAATTACGATTAAACTAATTTGCCTTCATATACATATTGACGGTGTGTGTCCCCCTCTTCAGGTACAGGTGAGGTGGTCGCCATCATGATCCCGGAGCCGAAAGGCCGCGAGGTCGCAGCGCTGCTGGAGCGCAATGTGACGGTCACCATGACGATCACCATCGGGACGAGGAACCTGCAGAAGTACGTCAGCAGGACGTCGGTGGTGTTCGTGTCCATCTCCTTCATCGTGCTGATGATCATCTCGCTCGCCTGGCTCGTCTTCTACTACATCCAGAGGTTCAGATACGCCAACGCACGAGACAGGAACCAGGTACGCAGAGATCGAACGAGGCATCGGGTCACTCAGAGAAACATGAGGACATGCAGTTAATCAGAGAACGTGTTTACCCTTGACCTTATTTTGGAAGCTTACTTATTTAAATGTAGAAGCGACAGAAGATGTGTGTGTGTGTGTGTGTGTGTGTGTGTGTGTGTGTGTGTGTGTGTGTGTGTGTGTGTGTGTGTGTGTGTGTGTGTGTGTGTGTGTGTGTGTGTCAGCAGATTGAGGTCAGTCAGACAGACGTGTGAGTGTGTCTAAATTTAACAAATAGTCAAATGTTCAGCAGTGGAAACTGACTAAATTTAACTTTATAGAGCAGTGGTCTTCTTCACTAACGTTTCCATTAGAGCCTCACTGGCAGGACAAAGTCAATGAGAGAGCTGCACCAAAACAACAGCACTTAACGTTACTATGACAACTTCCTATACTCCTCTTCCATTCAACTTTTTATTGTTGGTACGCTACATGTTAGCTAGCATGAGACCTTAGCTGAACTAACGCTGCGACGTGATGTTTCAGAGATCAAATAACTGGAGAAAGACGAGTGTAACCAGGTTACTTCAGTGCACGTAAACACACTGAATGTTCCCAAAGCAGCTGAAGTGATTAGAAACCGGTTTGGTACAACGAATTAGCAGAACGAACGGCTTGTGAAATGCAATGGAAGCATTTTTATCCAAACTAGTCATAATTAATCCCGGCTGCTTCCACCGACAGGAGGGCGTGAGGGCATTTTCATGTGTTTTTATGAGAGGTGTTTTGTAATCATACTTTAGAGTCATGAGACGCTGAAGGGAAAACCCTCACAGGAAGCTGGTTTTGTCAAAATAAAGTCAAGTAAACACATTCATCTGAAGTGACCTCAGAAAGAGTTGAAACTGTTAATGTGGAGCTGATCTCAGTTACACTTTCAGGAACGTCTGGTCTGGTCCGTCTGCCACCGCTGGGACTAAATCTCTCTTTCACCCCCCCCCCCCCCCCCCCCACAGCGTCGTCTTGGCGATGCGGCGAAGAAGGCCATCAGCAAGCTACAAGTTCGCACCATCAGGAAGGGCGACCAGGAGACGGAGGCCGACTTCGACAACTGTGCCGTCTGCATCGAGGGCTACAAGGCCAACGACGTGGTCCGCATACTGCCCTGCAGGTAAACGCTCAAACACAGAAAGAAACGGTTCTCACATACATTTCCCAGGACTCAATCGAGTTCAGAGAGCGAACGAGCCGAAGGAGCGAAAGCAGAAATGAACAAACATCAGAGCAACAGTAACTACAAAGAACAACATGCTGCCGCCGCTTTTAATCTGTCATCCGTCTCAGTTGTCAGATTTTCATGGTTCTTCTCGTTTAAGCCGAAATGGGAACTTAAGTCAATGGGAAGATAACGAGCATCTGTTGTTAGGAGTTAGAAAGAAGTGAGCTGCTCAGGATACATTAGCTGCTACTAGCGCAACACACCGAATCTCTGTTGGCGGTTGAGTTGCATTGTGGGTAATTTAGGCGCCACGTTTTGACGAAGAATGAAGAAGAATGTGTGGAATAAAAAAAGACGGTATGTCTGATTCTGCTGCATTGATTTTTATATATTTTTTAAAAACTTTGAGTGTTAAATACAGTGTAGTCGGTGCTAAGAGGACTCTATCACAGTGATGTTGCTGTCAGCTGCTGATGAATGAATTCACTTTCAGATTAAATCTTTAAATGTCGCCACACTGTAAAAAGTGTAGAAACAGTGTTTTATAAGCAAAGCCAGTAAGCTCTAATATTAACAAACAATGTGTGTTATTAAAAGGTGTCACTTTGTTCTAGTGCCCTTTTTTACTTGGCTTCAAAATAAAGATAGTTTGATAAAAATACTATTAGCAGCACAGAGAGGACCTTTGTGTGATTGCTGCTTTCCTTTGTCGTCATGTGATCTCTAGATTACTTTGTGATGATGGAAGCTTCGTGGAGTTAAACTTGTTTTCTTGTTATGAGAGAGAAATATTTGAGGGTTGCGACTACAATGACTATTTGTTTCCCCTGGCTTGTTATGTAGCGAATGAGATTACGAAATGAAATGAAAAAATAAAAAGCATGTTTATCCAGATTCTTTCTTGCCTTGTGTAACTGCACTAAATGAAAGCAGCTGTAACAAGATTCTCGAATGTGTCCGCATGAGTGCAGATGAACAGCAGAAAAACTGATTCCACCGCGTTTCTCTTCGTTGCAGACATTTGTTCCATAAGAGCTGTGTGGATCCGTGGCTGCTGGATCATCGCACATGTCCCATGTGCAAGATGAACATCCTCAAAGCCCTGGGCATCGCTGTGAGTCTGAATCAAGGGCGGGGGACGAGGGAGGGGGCTTTAACAAGACCCATTGGATTTGTTATTAAGGTGGAAGGGTTTCGGTGAGCAGTAGGGCTGAATATGCAGCCTCAAAGGTTGTATTAATCATTCCACTTTGTCAGCATCAAGCTAGTACTGGAAAAAACACATTTATTGCTGCCACAAATTGATTTAATGAATTAGCATGATTTTGGTGTAATGGCATTACAACGAAATCAGAGCGCTTAAAAGTGACCCAATTTTATTCGTTTTCATCAAGGAACCAGTATAATTAGCTAAACTCGAAACCACAGTTACAATAATGAGAGTTTATATTTACAAATTCTTAATTCTTTTATACAATACACCCCCCCCCCCCCTCTCTCTGCACTCCAGCTGAATGCAGACTGCCTGGATGACCTGCCGCTGGACTACGACCTGGCCCTGGGCGGTGTAGGTGGGGGTGGGGTGGGTGGAGTCGGGGCCCTGGCCCTCGAGGCCGTGGTGTCCGGGGCGTCCAGTGACGGCACGCTGAGCGAGGGCGGCTCCTCGGTGGTGCTGGACCCCGGTGTGCGACGGGTGGGGCTCCCGCAGGACTACCAGGACCCCGACACCCTGAGAGACAGCCCTGTGACGGCCACCACTGACACACACACAGGTAACACACACACACACCACACACACACCACACACACACTGTATGTTCACTGAGTCCTTGTTGTTGTGGTGCTATAGTGACACCCAGTGGTGTTTCTTCTACATAACATTTCTTAAAGTCACATGAACATTTAATTGCTTCTTTGATGTGATGCTTGTTTTTCCTGCTGAAGCAAGATTCACGATTTATTGTGAAATAGATTCTTTTGACATGATGTGTTGGCTAATAAGTCATTTTATTATTATTTATTATTGTCTAACTGAGCTCTTGTTTGGGACGAATCATCTTCAGTCTAACCCCGTCCTCCCTCCTCCTTCCAGGTGAGCTACAGCCAATGGCGAGCAGCGCCTCGGTGGCATCCTTGGTCATCACCGTGGAAACGGGTCTCTCAGACGAGGAGGGGTCCATGGAACAGTCTCAGCTGGCGGACAAGTCCTGAGAGGAGCCTAACGGAACCAAACCAGAACCCGGGCCAAAACAGACTCAGATAAGGTTCAGATTTTTAACAGACGTCAGTGGACCTGAAGTTCCGGAGAACAACCTGACTGAAACCAGATCTGAACCAAACCTGACTGCACTACACTGATAATGACCCAGGACCTGGTTCTGGTTTTGACTGTTTCATAGTGGAAACCCAGAACCAGCACCAGGGTTTGACTGGGTTTTTGTCTTTGGACCTGTGGGATACAGAACTTAGCTGAACCAAACCAACTTTTCTGGACCCCAGGTGGACTCGAGCCTAGCTAGAAGCAGGTTCTAGACTTTGTTTTGACATAGTGGGCCGTAGTATAAATGTCAAGTGTTGGTTTTGATCTGGACTCAAAGAAAACTGACTGACCTGGTTTGGCTTTGGTTTTAGTCTCCTCTTGGACTCTTGGCGAGTTTGGACCCTGGACCCAACCTGGGCTAACATGGGTGTTATCCAGTGTGGTCTCACCCTTAGCTCCCCTCAGTTTAACCAGGTGTTACGTAAAACTGGAATATAACTCAGTCTACCTATCTGTTGTCATTTCGTTCAGATGTCTTAATCAGCCCACATTTGCCTCGGTTCATCCTGTTGCTAGAAATAAGCTCCCCAACTTCTGTCATGGTCCTACACATGTGTCATTGATCCTGACAAACTTCCACAGTGACCGGAAGAAGTTCAACTATAGATCCAGTCCTTCATTTCAAATTCTGTGGAACTCGTCTGGACATTTGTCTCCTGATGGACTTACGAAGGGCAGATGGGATTCAAACAGAATCTCCACAAGACACATTTATTCTCAGAGAACATGAGGATGATCTCGGTACCAGAGAAAGTCGGCTGCCAAAAAAGGATCCTCGAAGGATCAATATTCTCCTTCATCAGCAAATCTGGAGGATCTTGACTGATGCACGAGAACTCTCAACACCAGAATCTAGATTTGCGTATTTCTACCTGCTCTGCTTCAGTAAGGAGTGCTCTTGTCTCGGGACCTTTTGTGGAATATCCTGTTACCTGGTTTTTCCAGGTAGAGGGGCGCAAACAACTTGATGGGACACAGTATCAGGGCTGCTCACTTCTTGTCCTGGTCTGGATTCTCGGATGATTTAATCTCTGGTTTATTTCGCTCATTTTGATTTGCCTGCCGACGTGCCAGGCGCTGTTTCTTGATGTGTGTGACGTCTGCGGTGACTGGCTTTCATTTTGGATGGGAAGACTTATTTTGAAAGGACTCACCAGCTTCTGTTGGCAGAGGATTCGGTTTCTTTTTCCTAGCGTTTGCTGAAACGGTGGACTTGTCGTGGCAGTATTACAGCTACAGTATTGAATAGCAACTACACACAGTATTTTGATTTTTCTCTTTTTGCCTGTCTGTATAATTCAAGTCTCCTTTATCTTTCCAGTTCCCCAACAGTATTTGGTTTGGATGCTTTCTGTCCTCGGCTGTGGTTCCAAACAGGGTTCCTATGTGCGTCTGGAAAACCGGTGACACTGAGAACTGCTCTTGACTGTTTGCAGGGCTGGTTGATAAAATGTAGAATTTCACTACTACAAATAATAAGACATTTTCAGTAAAAGGTATGAAACTAGTGACAAATCTCGCAGCTTGGATCTTAAAACGTTCGGAGGAGAGTTTCCAGCTTCACCACCACCGATCATCTTTAAATAGTTTCTTATTTCATACAATTTAAAGAAACTATCCACGATGCTGGGCGGACACTGCATGTTTTTATCGACCTCACTTCACGTCCTAATCGTCTTATCTGCACGGAAACCTCCTGGTCGCTTCTGTCCAGTGACAATTCCAGTAAAGTCACTTGAAACAAGGCGACCACGTCCTCAACGATGTTGACGAAAAAGAGAGAAAGGCGGCGTAATTTTGTGAAATTCTACTACGAACAGAAAGTTACAAGAAGAAAAGGCAAATATTGAGCTGGAGCTGGAAGATGCAGACAAAGTTCGGTTTTATATCACAGTCAACACTACATGTGAAATACTACTCCAGTACTACTACGTGTAATATTAAAACAAGTTCGGCACAGTTTATAACAAATCCTCAACAACAAAACCGTGGAACTGCTCCAACTGCAGGACGGCTGACCGCATATTCTGACATACCAGAAACAAATTTGATCGTCTGAGGTGAATCCATACAGTGTCTGCCTGGCTTCAGGTAGAGGATGGAAAGACCTTCCTCATCAGTCTTCCATCGTAACGTTCAGTAAGCATTGTCCTCTGACAGTCCTCTATGAAGAGGCCATGTAGGAACCCTGTCCATGGTGTTGCCTTGTTTTGTCCTGTCCGTCCGTCTGCCTGACCACACGTGTCCGTTACCATGGCCTCATGCTGCCTTTACCTTTAACCCTGACAATCAAGGATCAGATCTTTTACTTGTTAGTCGGGGATCTTTTCTCTGAGCTCTAGCGAACCTAAGAAGCATTTTTCGAACCCACGTTCTGTACACCACAAAATGTGTTAGCTGCCATCGCCATTTCCAGACTTTAACGCCATCAAAACAAGCTGTGAAAGACTAAAAACAGGCACACGAGTTAGTCGTAGAGATACATTCAGAGTTCAGCAAAGACTCCTTCCCTGCTTTAGTGAGTGTAGTTCAGCTCAAAGCCGAGCATGTAAATATGAAATGTGTGTTTCACAAGTTCACTACGCCACGTGGCATTTCTGGTTCCACGGTTCTGGTTTGCCAAACTGGTGTGCAGACTGCGTAGGGCCGCGGTCAACTAAGAGAGATAAAGATTGTCGTCTATTTTGATACCAGAGGAGACGTTTATTTTTGTAACGAAGACACCCAGCAGCAAAGACTGAGTCCCTCCCCTCATGACCCACGGCCTGGTGATTCTCAATGTGATTGAGTATTGATCGGGCAGATTTAAGGGTTGATTATTTCTGTAAATGTAGATACATACGGAACGTAAAGGACCATGACGATATGAACCTAAACTATAGTAATTTTGTCCGTAAACATTCGGGATCTGATTGTTAATGTAGCCTGATGAAAGGTTGGAGAACCAATGCTGTACTGATCATTTCCCGTCTCTCTCTTTTGGTACTAATGTCTGTTTTAAAACCCTTTTTTTCCACCAGTCTAAATGGGAAATAAGACAAGTTTGGTTTCCAGGAATTAAAATTGGTACCAAACTGTAAGAGTGGGAAGCAGTACTTGTGTTGGTGTTTCAAGTCCCGCCAATGAGTTCATTTTCTCTCAGAGACCAGGAAGTATTTAAAAGTTTCTTCCTTCTTTGCTTCCTAATGTTTTCTCTCTCCTCACAGTTCACTTTCAGGACTGAGGACCAGTTCACTCTCAGTTACCAAGTACATAACAAACACTAGTTCATTGAAACACTGGTGAAATGGTGTCGAGCGTATTTGCTGTAATATATGAAGATGATGGACTTGTATGCCTTGGCTTGGCCAATTATCAGTGAATAATGTTTTAATTAAAGTCACTTCCTTTGTGTTATAAGCTTTATTTTCAAGGGATTTAATTGAGCATCATGTTGTTTTTACATTTGCACTGTTTCATTTTCTTTTTTTATGTGACTGCAATTCTGCTGCCACAGTAGTGAAAGTGAACTGAGCTCAACCCTCTGAATCCATTTCTCCTGTTCTTCTAGTCGAGACTGAGGCTGCTGTGGCATGTTGGTCCCCCCCCCCCTTTACAATCAGTATCCACTTAGTTACCAACTGAGACGTGTCGGTAATAACAAGTGTCAAACGGCTGCTTGCCAAGCCACTTTTGTGGTTATGAGGCTGAAAAGTTGTTTGTGACGACGAAGTTCAACCATAGAGTTTCGATTCAAAACACGATTCGACGAAGACAAAATAGAAGAATTTATCTTGTAACTTTATATCTCTTAAATATTACCATGGATCTAGTCAAATATTAGATGTGGAAATTCTCCGTAAAAGAGTCCTTATTTTTTTTTAATTCAGTGGGCTTCAATAGTAATCGCAGGTTTTTGTAAATCCCATCCAAAATCAAATTTTCAAGAAGCCGATGTGTCAAAAGTGGGACCCTCGTGTCACTGCCAGTAATGACGTCTGATTGGTTCTTTGTTTTCCCAGTGGCTGTTTTCCCTGGATGCTGTGTTTTGATTGGTTGGCTCGGCCTCTTTTGTTGATGCACTTTAATTCTGTTCCTCTGGAAGGTTCTGGAAAAGTCTCTTCTTGTCTCTCTCCTTGCCTTCTTCCTTTACTTTTGTTTTTCCCTTCTACTCCCTCCCCTCTCTCATTTTAATTTCATCTCTCCTTACTACTCTTTCCGCTATACTTCTCTCGTCTTCCCTCAAGATTTCTGTGTTGGAAATGTATGGGATCGTTTTGTGAGATGGCGTTAAAGATTTTGTTAATTGGACTAATAAAGGATCTGGTTTTCTGGTCCATATTAAACTACAAATTGTATGTATTTGTAGACCGACTGCCATATATTTAGCCATATATTGTAATTTGTGTTGTAGTTTCTGATCTCTCTCCAGAGGTGAATCCTGAGCCACTTAATCCCACTGGGATTACACGTTTTAATCTCCTACATTTCTAACATCTTGCTACGATAGCACAGCCTGCTTCTAAGTGGATTTGAATACATTTCAGCAATTGGTCTGGTGTTAGCATTTGATCCCTGTTATAGAAGCTCAACGACAAAGAAAAGAAAGTGAAAGAACGAAAGAAACATTTCAGATCCTTCCAGAGAGACGGTGAAAGTTGAGAGACGTGTGTTAGCAGCCATGTTAACCCCTCTGCTGCCATGACGACAGGGTGTGAAATGGTGTCGTGTGTGTTTCTGCAGTATTAATTGTTTTACAGAGCGTCCGTTTGTGTGGTTGTCCTGTGCACGCAAACACAAAAATACCTACATACACGTGTGTAAATACAAGGCGGCGTGACGCCATGTTGTTTCTGTGTTTCAGTTGTTGCACGTGTTCTGATTCAGGACAGAATTTAAATAAAATTTTATCGCAAGTTTTTGTTTTTACTCCAGCCTGGAGTTTGTGTGTCATCTTTAAAAAAAAAAAAACATGGGGAGAGTCGTTGAGACCTTCTTATTTGTTTTTCCCAATTATGCAAATTAAATTATAGCTGAACAATCTACATTTGCATGTTTATACTTGACACCTTCTGGATTTGTGTGTGTATTTGACTATTTTGTAGGTGACGGCAAACATTTATTTACAAAAATCTGTTTTCAACCTCATTGATGCTCGAAGGATTTAAAGCGCATCAGTCATAAAATCCATTCAAGATGTAGTTACAGTAAATAATGGAAGTATAAAGGATAAAGTCCCGATATATTGCAGGCAGCACTTTCGTAGTCGTGGATGTAGTAAACGTTTTATGTATTTGAAGTAAAACTGAACCCACCACTGTCTGTTTTGACACTGAACTAACTGATTTTCTGTTGTTAAGAAAAAAGAAAGTGTGTTTTCTTAGAATTATGACTTAGTATCTGACTAATTATGAGAACACAATCATATTTGAGATGTTAATCATGTAATTACAGGATATGAAAGTCTTACAGTTATTATGAGATAACTGAGAGAAGTTTCCGTTAAGCTTCTGAAGGTGGCGCAAATTCTTTTTTTGTTGTGTGGAGGTTAAGTGTTGCTAATGCTAACTACCCATTTTTTCTTCTTTTTATTGTAAACCAAACATAAAACGCGTCTCCTCCTGTGAAGAAAACACCACTAATTATACATTGAAGACAGAAAAAGGACACAGATGGATCACAGTGAACTTTATATTGAACAACAAACACGTTCATCTAATGACACAGCTGAGCGGGCGCTAATGCTACACACCATATAAACAACAGGTACATCCAAGAATGTCTTAATTCTGACAAATAAGAGGTAAAACATGTTTTATGATAATCTATTAGTAGTAACTAGCTGGAGGAAACAGCAGCGGTGAACCAACTGGTAGCATGTTAGCCCAGACAATTGGGACGTCCATGTTTTTGCTAACGTTAGCATGTTTCACTCGCTGCATTAATGGTCACACAATGAAAACTTCTTCATTCATTCTCCTGAAAGTCATTAAGTTACATACTCTATCTTAATCTTATCTTTGACGGTATATTTTTTATTTTAGCTGGCCGTCTACTATATGGCTTGAACCCCAGTTTGAGTGGCATTTTTGTTCACCTTCACTTCCTTTGGGAGGAAAATGCGATGGAAGGCAGCTAACGAGGTCGGTAACGTCACATGTAAGTATTTTGTCTAATGCCATAAAACGTAAACTCTTCAACTATCATTTCTCGTGCGTCATTACTCATTTAATATTCAGCTATCTAGTTAGCAGTTATTAGCTTAAGCGCTAGCTAGCTGCCAGCTTATAAATTCAGAGCAGCTAGAAGGTTTAAAACTCAGGTAGTAAATGGTTGTTATTTAAAGTGATGCAGTTAAACAGGGCAGGGCGTTGCAGTGTCAGTCCATGTGCTGTACAACTATTAACTTTTTATTTATTGCTTGCTTGCAAAGAAACTGAAAATACTTGTTGTTTGTCTTGAAGTTGTGTCGTGGACTCAGTTTGGCATGAGGAACATACTTCGGACAAAACCGCGGTGAGTAGATGGTCCATGATTATTGTTTACTGTCAAATAATGAAAACGAGATTCTGAATATTTAATCTGCCTTCTTAAAATGGGCTCCCTTAGATCTACCGGCCTTTTGTAGCTTAGTGGGAAACCTCGTACAGTAAATTCTGGATTTATTCAGCGCAGAGACAGGAAGTCAAAGCAAATGTCTTGTTGTTAATGGGTTTGCGTTGACTGTTATAATGTAATGATAATAAAATATATATTAAAATAATGGGGGCAGAACCGAAACAGCACAACAACAGTTAGTCACAAATGGTTCATGTTACTGTTAGATTTACAGTCAGTCTATAAGCCGCGTTTCAAGGTTTGAAATAGAGACTTCAGCAGATTCTGATAAAGGACGAAGATGGAAAATAAAAATGGAGGTCTGTACTGGTCTTCAGGAAAATGTGTGTGAATCTGGAACTCCTTTTTTTGCTGGTCTGAAAGAAAGAGAGAAGGTGTTTAAAAAGTGAGATCCTATTTTTTAATTTATTTTATTTATATAGTCCAATATCACAAATAACAACTTGCCTCAGGGAAAGAGGAACTTTCTTTTTTTCTTCCTGTAATTTCTATATTTCACTACTACAGTCGCGCTGTGCAGAACTACAACAGGAGTTTAAATAACGTCTTACCTGCAGACCTCATCGTGTGAAAGAGTTGACGCTGGAGACAGAATGGAGAACATCTGTCTGAGTTTCAGGCAGTATACTTTTTGTAAAAAAGTGCCTACTGTTCGAGGTCAAAAGAACCAGACAGTCTTGGCTCCTGATTGGACAAAAATGGCAGTCGACAATATATATATAATCTTTTGTGCTTTTTGTCTGAATATTTTACCTCCTGGTTTCTCTTCTGGGTTCAGCAAACTTGTGTCTCAGCAGGAAGGCGGCCACAGCTTCAGCCACCTACACACAACAATGTATTATGTACTTAATACTCATTATGCAGAATAATATACTACTGGATTATAATTAGTAATGCACTTGTGTGTAAAACACTGGAAAAGGTGGAGCTAATTTAATTACTTTATATACTGCTGGTAGCTTAATCTATAATATCACGTCATTATTTTTAGTTGATTTATATTTTGTATTCTGAATCTGAAAAAGTATAAAGTAGCA
The DNA here is from genome assembly GCF_043641665.1 of Enoplosus armatus. Classification (NCBI taxonomy): domain Eukaryota; kingdom Metazoa; phylum Chordata; class Actinopteri; order Centrarchiformes; family Enoplosidae; genus Enoplosus; species Enoplosus armatus. The sequence goes on along the minus strand of NC_092202.1, from coordinate 1,467,164 downwards.
TAAAATGGAAATACTCGTAATACCAGTAAAGGAGCCTCAAAATTGTACTTAATTACAGTACTTGAGTAAATGTACATGAACAGTTTTCTTACTTTGTCTGGTCTGTCTTCTTGCACTGCGTGGCCACAGGGGGGCAGCACCTGCATCATGAATTTACCTGGAGACAAACAGCGAGACAGGTAGACACTCTCTCTCTCTCTCACACTCTCACACTCACACACACACACACACACACACTCACACACACACACACACACACACTCAACACTCACACACACACACCTTTGATGCTACACAGACAGATACACACTCCTGGGCTGTCACTTCCAGCATTGTTGACTGACAGGACCAGCTGTCTCTGGAGAGGAACTGCCGCCTCAAGGTGTGTGTATCTGTGTGTATATCTGAGTGTGAATGTGTGTGTGTGTGTGTGTGTGTCCTTAGAGACGTCTCTGCAGCAGTGAAGACGTCCTTCACCTTTTCCCTCACAGTTAGTGTAGAAACACAGTGTGAAAAGAATGTCAACTATTCCCAACATCACAGTGTCTCTCTTCTTGCGGCATTTTGTTCCTCCAAGACTACATTTCCCATCAGCCCTGGTAACTTTATTTCTCCCTTCTGTTTGTAAAGGATATTGGAGGGCATAGTTTTCTCCCTCAGGAACTTTTAGTCCCAGGAACTAAGGTCCAGGAACCTTTGCAGGAACTATAATAACCCTTCAGGGTATTACTTTGTAGGTTTTCACAGTGTATAAACGCCTGCAAATATTAGCTAAATTAGCCCCGTTAAGATGATCAAACGGCATAAAAACCAACCAGCGTCTCTCACCTTGCATCTGGCCGATAGTCAGATCTCTGTCCAGCCGGTCGATTCCTGGAAACGGTTAATATCAAAAGTTATTATTTTACACAAGCTAATAAATACAGACATGGTAGTACCTTTTTAACCCTAAAAAGGACATATAGAGGTTTTAAATACCTACCGGCCAAAAGCAGGAGTTTGGGCAGGTTGCAAGCAAGGAAGAGGTTGGAGGTTCCTCTAAACCAGCCATCCCAATACTTTTCTGACTTTGACAGATCTATACGCCACTTGTACACACTCTGGCATCCATACACATAGATTCACAAGGTGGTTGGTTAGTAATCACGATAATACAGGCAATAGCAGGAAGAAAACATTGAGACATTCCTGTGTGCAGGCATTTGAGATACAGGAAATTAAAGTTAAATGTACACATCAAGTTATACTGTGCGACTAATAATCAAGTATTATACATGTTGATGTGTTAGTCAATGTTTGAATTCATGAGAAAAGTTTAAGTTGTGGTTAGGTTTAAATGTTTGGGGATTAATGAAAGTCAACGGAAGTGCTGTATGTTTTTCTAGGTGTTTTTATTTAGAACTTCAGATCTGTTGGAATTAAGGCAAGTCAATGGTGGGTCTCCCCAAGTAAGGCAAAGCAAACCTGCATGTGTTTATAAATTAAGGTTGTAAATGAATGCAAGTCAATGATGTCCAAGTAGTCCGAGTTTTGGGTTCTATAATGAATGTAAGTCATAGGAATGGCCTAAAGTGTCACATTAGCACACTTTGATGAAATAAGTGCTTTGGCAATAAGTATAATACATCCTTGAAAGCATAAAACACACATTAGAACACAGATTGGGGTTAATAAAGGGGAAAGCAGGATACTTGGTAATGCAAGTCAATGAAATGTTAATTTACCATCAGTGTTTCTGTGCGGTCGTTTTCATACCTGGCCTTCACTGAGGCTCACCTCTGAGGTGGTGTTTTCTTTGTCGTTGACGTAGCTCTGATCGTAGAACTCTTCGTTGCGCTCGGCGACCACGTCAGTCACCGGACTCGCCTGCTCCACTGTGTCGGCCTCCTCCACCTCACATCTAACAGACAGGAAGTGAGACGAGAGTTATGATGAGTTTAGTTTACCACAGTCATGTCGGTGGTCTGATGTAAGTCAATAATCTGTTTCCTCTTCACATCTAAGATAGGGAACCTAATGTGTAACATGGTTTCCAGCAAAGTTTACCCAGATAGATGTAGGAAAAAAACAATTATCTGTTATCTACTTAGAAATTTGAAAGACAGGATAAGGCATAAGCCAGTCAATATTGAGGTTGCATCTCTAGCTGACCAATCGGAGCCAGCCTACCTTTTGATCTGACCAACCATTGAGACTCTGGCAGATTCCAGGTTCCTGATTTGACCACTCTTGACACTAAAAGGAGAGCAAAGAGGAAAAAAAGTTACCAAACAGCTTCACGTGCATTACCAAACCAAGACGAATTGCAATTTGATTCAATTTGTGATCTGTGAGAGTGTATTAAATGTTATCTGTATTTTATTTTACGTGTAAATTGGGCCTTTAATGCTCACCTCCACTCTATAGCATGGTCCATGGACTTGAAGGACTTGGGTCTTCCCTTCAGGAAGTTCTGTATGCTGTGGAGTGCCTCCATTGCACTGCCTACAGGAGGAAAAGAAGACTAGTATTACTATTCGTACTAGATATTTGTGCATAAACACATAAACATATCCCAATTAAAAAATTAGGGTAAAACTATGCTTCTGTATGTGTGTCTCACCTTCCACGACGTCTATAGCCACGAGGCCCACAGTGGTTGGTAGCAGCATGTTGCTGGCTGCATGCACTGCGATCGCCCCACCAACGCCGTGACCAATCAGGACGATGGGGGGAGGAGTCTCACCGTAGCAGGCTCGAATCACATTGGCTACATCGCTGAGGGGGGTGGAGCAAACAGTGATAGCAGCTGATAGTAACTGGGCACTGGAGTGGTAATAGTAGGAGTAGCAGTATTTGTAGCATCACTAATAGTAGTACAGTACGTAGTTTGCTTGTAGGGTATTGTTGTTAATTTGAGCTGAAAGGATTCGTGGAAGTTTGTGTGTCGCGTGCTGTTACCTGGACATGGTTTGAGTTGAGAAGTCGTCTGATTGGCGGACCAGGGTGGCACCTTAACGGAGAACAAATTCTCACAATAACTCAACTCAAAGTGCTCTACATTGATAGTTGAGATCCTTTTATATTGCCTCACCGTGACCCCTGAGGTCCATGGCAAGTACCCTGCAGGTCACTCTGCTGGCGATGGCCGTCTGCAACAAGGAAGAACATCAAGGCACGCTGCTGATATTCAGGATGTAGCCGACATCGATCGATCGTCCAGTCAGTCATTCAATCAACCAGCTGACTGTACAGATACTCACGGTGAAGACGGCCCAGGACAGGGCCGAGTGTCCTCCTCCGTGCAGCAGAATCAGCAGAGGTCCATCACTTCCTGCTTTATAAATCCTGAAGACGTCCCCACTGTCGGCCAGCCCCACGTTAACATCCTCCATCTGGTCATAATACTCCCGCCAGGACACCGGCGAGTAGTCTAGCTTACCGCCAACCTCACTGGTCGACATGTAGACACACAGAAACACAAACACTGTATACTACCCACACAAACTGTATGCTTTTAGCAAGAATATACCCGGACATGCCGGTAGATAAAACATTTCTTGATAACGGAGCTACTAAAGAAGTTTATTGGAGCGCTAGTTAGCTAACTGGCAAAGCAGAAAAAAGGAACTCCCGTAAAAAATATTATTAAATACATGATACTGACATCTTTTATCACTTATAACATGGCATTCAGGATGTTGGAGCTGGCTTGCTAACTAGCTAACCTAACTAGCTAAATGCCTGTATGGCTAGTCTAAAATTTGGAGTGTCAGCTAGGCTAACTAGCTAACCCATAACTGTGAGTGGTTATTACATTTTTTCCCGTTAGTAGCAGCATGATGCTCCATGATTTTAGCTTCTTCCTGTTGTTTATCCTAAACATCAGTCTAAAGTTGCTTAACTAGCTTGTTTGACACTTTTAACTTTCAGGAAGAAGAGTGTCTCTCAACTGTCTCCCTAACCAGTAACTGGCAAGAAGCCGCTGTAGGTCTGCAGATGATGTTACTATGTGTTTGGCTAGTAGATCAACTGAATGAATGTTATGTGCCAATCTGTAGGAAGCAAAGTTTGCTAAACTTCCTGCTCCTAGCAAGTAGCACAAATGGACTCCAGCACTGGAGATATGTCTTCACATGTTTTGTGAATCAAAGTGCAAAGCTTTTGTTGTTGGTTCCCTGAGAGACATTAACTGAAAAATGTCTAAATCCATTTAAAAAACACTTTGGTCAGACACAGTGTTGACTTTTGTCCTACAAAAAGACAGTTTTTGGATGGATTTTGGATAAAGAGCATTTCAATGTTTTAGCTGAGTTTCTGTTGTCAGTAACCTGAGATCAGAAAGTTCTTTCAGAGTTTCGGAGAGGTGACTTACTGCTCTGGATCGAAGTTCTCCTCCCACATGGTCTCAGCAGGAAGACGTCCGAACAACAGCTGGTTATCTTACTCTGGTGTATTTGTGTGTGTCTTCAGTGTGTGTGTGTGTGTGTTGGTATATGTGTGTATGTGTCAGGTAATTAAGCAGGTTTTCCTTAATGAGCACTATACAGCAGAAAGAGCTCCTCTTCCTATCCACCGTGTTGCACGTCCATCGACTAAATAACAAACTGCTGGGGTAAGTACAAACACACAAACACACTATAGGACAATACCCAGTCAGCTGGTGTTGTCAGGTAGCATCACTATTGCAGCATCCTATTGGCTGAGGCAGCTAAAGTAGGTGTGGCCGGCAAGCAGACAGACAGAGTTGAGAGTCAAAAGTCTGTCTTTCTTCAACGTGTCCAACGTGTCCAACGTGTTACTACTGGAAGCCTCTGTCAGTGAACTGTGGAGAAGTTTCTGGTAGTTAATGGTGCATCATGTCTCATGTCTTCCACACCTTTGGGAATATAAACAGAGTATTACAAGAAACAGAAATCCCTTAACACCACCAACACCTTGGTTAAGATTAAAAGGTGTCCTTTTAATGTTTGGCTAACATTGGCGGACATTTTGACTTATCATTATGCATTTATGATGAAACCTTTCAATTTAAGTGTTCCAGAAAATAATGTCCGTCATAAAAAAACTCCTCGTTTTGGATAGATGCTGAAAATAGAACATGTTTGTTGTATAATTCCAGTTTTTGTTCATTTGATGAGATAACTTAAAATACTCTCTCTCTGACTCGCACACAAACAGTCCTCAGGTGGCCGTGACAGACAGCTGTAGTATCTAGGTAACCAGACTAACTGTCATTCAGAAAAACACACCTCTGTGTTACAACTCAGCACATGTGCATTAATACAAGTGTGTGTATTACGATCAGCGTTCTATTTGATTAGAAGTGACAGTAATCAGTAATCTATCAGTCCATGTTAATCAGTCATATGAATACTGTCCAAACAGTAAACAGGTGGCAGAAAATGAATAAAAATACAAGTTCATTGTTGCTTCTTTGCAATTTCGTGCATCAAACATCAGCATGTGAGCATTCATTGTGAGCATGGTAGCGTGCTTACGTTAGCATTTAAATTCAACCAAAAACAGTGACAATGAAACGTGGTCCAGGAAGTCCGTTAGATACTGTGGAAAGTCATCACGCTGATTTATTTTGTTAAATACTTCCTTCATGAAACAAAGTGATCTTCCAGCAATGAGCATTATGTGCTGATGTCGGTCTGAACACGTCACAAGTCTCTTTTAAAATAGCTGTAAACTTGTTCAATATCCCATTCTTTCTTTTTATGAATAAAGAGAACAAGTATTAGGAGGAGGACAAGGAGGACGATTGACAGGAAGAGAGGAAGAGGGAGATCGAGAACAAAAAGAGGGAGTAGGAAGACGAAGATAAAGAGGACGATGGAAGAGAAGGTTTGAGGAAGAAGAGGGACTGAAGAATCAGAAGACGTAGGAGGAACGAACAGAAGAACGATTAAGGAAGAGGAGAAGAAGAAAATGGAGAACAACTGAAGATGAAGTCATAGAAAAGGAGGACTAAACAGAAGAAGAGGAGGAAAAAGGAGGAGAGAAAACATGATGATGATCGCCGGTCTCCTCCCTCTCTCCCTCCTCTTATTTATTCATAAATGCATCCTCTGGTAGAGCAGCTGAAACGTTCCCCTCTCACTCGACAGTCAGACCTCTTGGTGGGATTTCCACCATGGACCTCGTCTCTGTCGACTGACGCTGGTGTTCGTGGACCCTGAACAGGTATGTGGAGACGGAGAGGAAGGGAATCAATGGGACCTAATCTAACGTTCAAGATAACGATAATATTCATGTAGTGAATTGTCTGTAACGCCCGGTATTGATGAGATTACAATGACTTAATGCTGATTTGTGGTTTACCGTAAAGAAGTTACTGTACTTTTTTCTCCTATGGGATTTTTATTATTACATTCCCATTAATCCTTTAATATTAATTTAGATTTACAGTGTGTCATGCTTAGTTGTATTTCATGTCTTATTAAATCACTGAAACATTCCTATGATACTCCTACAGTGGCAAAGTGTGTTTATGCTGATTAATAGGTGAATTACTGGCGGTTGTCACTATATTTCAATAGGGATTTAGATATAGATAGATGTACTTATTTAATCCCAAAGGGAAATGGGAGTTAAATATCAACGTAGAGATAATTTGATGTTATAACTGTGCAGTATCCGTATAAAATAAACCACAAAATTTTATGGATTTTAATAAATAGATGTGTGAATTAAATCAAATCAGATTTCTTTGTGTAGTCCATAACCAGACTTCTGGTTGTAAAGGACTTTACAATATGTGCAGCACAGAGTCACCTTTCATCCTCTTGATTAAGACAAGTAAGAACATATATATATAACATATATATATTACTGACATGATACTAGTCATGAACGTGGATGTGTCAGGCACAGCAGGGGAAAAGCTAACGAGCAAAATCAGATCCCACAAGGATTCATCTGTTTGCTGTCAGCAACAACAGAATTACCAACAACTGTTTGTCAGCCAGAAAAATATATTTGAAAGGTGTAATATTGTCTTTTATTTCATGATTGACATCACAGAATAGAATATCTTTACTATTGCTACCATCACTTGTTCAAACATTTAGTACATAATATGATTTCATTAATTTAATATATATATATTATAATACTATAATTTGGGAATTATAGTTGACTTGTATTGATTTTGTTTCTTCATCAGTCAAAATATCTGGCTGTGCCCTGATTTCTGTCATCACCATGGAAACCTCCCCAAATGTTATTAAACGCAGGAAGGATGCTGTCCAATCAGAATGCCCAATTCCAGGGGAGGCGGGGCTTGAAGATGCACTCGCAAGTACAGATCCCAATGCCAACTGGGGGGCGGAGCCTAACTTCAACCTCAACCTCACTTTAGTTTCGCCAAGAACCCCCCGCTCAGCCACAGAGACCCCGAGGCTGCATGGAGCGAACAAAAAGGACAATGGGAATAAAGGAGGTGGGAAACCTGGGGTAAAAGGGGCAGTTACTACGGAAACTGGAAAGTCAGTAAGCACCCTGACAACCACTGTGGTGTCACCAGGAGAGAGAGATGATCCATTGCGGCAAAAAAGCAAAATTCCAGCTTTGTCTCGCTCACCAACAGCCGAGGCGTCGCTGAACAGCAGAGGCGAACAAAGGCTGAAATCCCCAAACCCTAAACATACTACTACCCTCAGCCCCAAGACACACACACACAGCAACATGGCGGCCAGTCCAAAACCACACCGGGTGGAACAAACGCTGATTGCTAGCAGTCCCAAAACAACCGAAAGGGTCAAAACACAAGTACCAAGAGCGGATTCTGCAAGTGTCTCAAACCCCAAACCACGTAATGCACAGACAACTGAACCGACAACTGAACCGACAACAAAGACTACAAACAAAATAACAGTTAGCCCAAAAGTGCAAACAAACAGGAAAGAAGATAGTGGAAAAGAAATTGGTCTCGATTCACACTCACCAAAAACACTACCCCTTCCCGTAAGCCAGAGAGTCCACAATCAGAAAGGAGATTCAAATGTTATCAGTCCAAAACTGGCCAATCGAACCCCAACAATGACAGCCAAAACCCCCAAACCAGACCCAGCAAGCATGACTACAAAGTCAAATGAGCAGACCAGACATGACACCAGAACTCACAGTTCTGAGACGCCCCTTGTTGGACCAAAATCACAAAATCAGAGGGCTGAAATGGCACTGCTCACTACCAAGACCCCGCAACTGAGTTCTCTAAGTCCCAAACCATCCACACATAGGAAAGCGTCTGGGACTAGAAACAGTAACGCATCAGGGTCCAAGGAGAATATTGATAGTAAAGATTCAAGTGTTTGTTCTGGATCCAAAACCAGTTCCAAATCCAGTTCAAATTCTAAAGCCACGACAGCAACCAAGGACAGTCTGGATTGTAAAACTGGCTCGGATACTAAAGCCAGTCCCAACTCTAAAACTGCAATGGGGTCCGAAGATAGCCTGGATTCCAAAAGCGGCTCTGCTTCCAAAACCAGTTGGGGATCAAAGGACAGCTTAGACTCTAAAACTGGGTCCAATTCCAAAGCCAGTCCCACTTGTAGGTCCGGGATGGGTTCCAGAGATAGCCTTGATTCTAAAACCGCAACTGAAATCAAAGCAAGCAAAACCGGTCTAGATTTGAAGACAGTTGTGGGTTCCAAATCTGGCATGGGGTCAAAGGACAACCTAGACCCAAAAACTCCTTCAGTCTCTAAAGCCAGTCCAGATCCTAAAGCTAGTTCAGATTCTTCTAAGCCTGGATCAGTTCAGTCTAGTACAAAGTCAGCTCTGGCAGATTTGTCCTCCTCCTTGAAGCTCTCTCCTAGACCTGGTTCAGCAAGTAGGAGTCCTGGGTCTGGTCCTGGTAAAATCCTTGGTTCTAGTCTAGCTGGACCAAACGGGGAATTCCAGAGGAGTCCTGGTTCTGCTCGAGGTAATTACATTTTATGAGTGGTTGCAATGATCCAGAACTGAGATCAGCTGTTTCTCAGTTAATTAGTAAAGACGTTGGGTAACACCATTCTCTTAACAAGTGGTACTTTCACAAGCGTGTCCACTCTTTGCCAGCAGTGTAGAGCCAAAGCACCAGTTTGTGAACCACTGACTCCAACAAAGATGGACACAGGAAACTATATGTCCGTTTGAGTGGTAGCCATCTTTGTGTGGGTCAAAGAATAAAGAACCATCTTGTGAAATGGGTTCAAATTATACTTAACTGAACAAACGAGGGACTGTTTTTCAGTGCTGATAAGATAGAGTCTTTGAGAATTATGGACACATTTTCAAACATGCAGTAAGGCTTGTTAAAATACCATCTTATATTTATAAAGACATGAAAGTGTTGGTGTTAATGGCAGCACACTCAGTCCATGAAAGTATATGATCCACCACCAATTTTAGTCAATCTCTGCCTCTACTGCTTCAATTTTGACCATTGTTTAAACATTTAACATTTAAACATTATGATCATATGATGGCATCAAAGTGGGGATACTTTCCACACAAGACATCAAGCGTTATTGAGAGAATTGCAGAAAAGTCTAAATCAAATGTAGAATAAGCAGAATACATGATGCTTGTAGCTTGCCAGTCAGTCTTTTTTGCTAACATTTGTTTCTGGTGTGATTTCAGGTCCGCTGGCTCCTCTGGCAACCTCCAGCCCCAAAACCAGAAACACTGTTGTCTTGACAACGAGGGGAGGATCCACACCAGAGCCTACAGCACTTGGATCTGTTGCTGTGGAAATGAACCCCAGCAGCACGACCCATAATACCAATCTAACCCGGGGTCTCACCTTTGACTCCATCACCAAGACATCGACGAAAACAGATGCTGCCGACAAGGAAGAACATTTGAAAGCGCCGGAGACCAAAGTGACAGCTGTGGGAGGACCGGTGGTATCCCAGGGGGCCGTGCGAGGGGTAGATGTGACTGACAACGCATGGGGGTCGCCAGGAGATAGGAGGATACCAGGAACCACGCTGAGCAAACCAAGTCACCTGGGAGACGCAAATGCCATCACTGCTGATAGCAACATCCCATCGTCAAGGGCAACGGGTGTGGAGAGTAAGAAGGAAGAGAAGAAGAAGGGGAGTTCTTCTCTCTCTCCCTCATCTCCCCTTCATCCTCTTCCTCAGCCTTCCACTCATCCAGCAGGCTCCAAGAGAGTAAGGGAGACAGCAACCATGACCGACCCCAGTGAGAGGCTCCATCTGCTGGGAGGAGAGCGGAGAGAGGTGGGCGTCCAAGTGGAGGTGGAGGTGGTCGAACGCTCGGCTTCCGTCAGCTCCAGCCTGTATAGGGGAGCTCCCACCTCCTCCTTGATTGGCTCTCCCAGCTGTCAGTCAGGTAGTTTGATCTCGCCGACGGTCCCATCGCTGTGCTGCGTCCCTGCCGGCCAGCTGCCTCTCCAGCATGTCTGCAAGATCGACATCGAGCTGCGCAGCCAATCGGTGCTTCCTTCTGTTGTGACTGACAAGGCTAGTTCCCTCCCCGCCTGCCTGCGTACATACAGCTTCCAGCAGAGCTCCGCCCTCGTGTCAGAGCCACGCATCGGACAAAACCAAGACGGAGACGTAAGTGCTGAGAGCATCTGGGAGGACGAGGAGGAAGAGGAGGAGAAAGAAGTTGACAAAGTAGCAAGGGAGCAAGACAAGGATGAAGAGGAAACGGAAGACATGGTGAAGCCACAGGAGGTGGCGTGGGACAACCAGGGGATGACGTGGGAGGTGTACGGCGCCTCGGTGGACCTGGAGTGCCTGGGCACGGCGATCCAGTCCCACCTGGAGTCAAAGATTCGGGAGCAGGAGAAGCACATCACGACTCTGAGGAAGTCCATCTGCTCCAACAGCAGCTTCAGAGGGTATAAGATGAAGGCGAGGAAGAAGAGGAGAGGAGGGATTCTGGGTTGCTGCAGGAAGGCGCCGGCTGTGGCAGACTGAGACTAGTCCAGAGTGTTAAAGTCCCTCTTACACCAGACTTTAAAACACAACTGTATGCAGAAAGGGCACATCTAACTTTGCAGCACTTACCTCTTCATAGGCCTGCATGTATTTCACCAGAGGTTGGGGTCAAAGGTCAGGTTGTTTGAGATCTCTGATTAATATGTTTTGATTTAAGACTTGATTATTTCAAATAGAATAGCAATAAAACCCTCGCACACAAAACAAACAGGCTCTATGTAGGGGAAGTATGATGGTGACTGTTTTACCTTGATTGTCTTTATTCTTTATGATTTTAAAGGGTCTTTATTCTCTATAGTATAAATAAAAAGTATTAAAATGTTCATTTTAGGTTTTCATGTGACAACAGCATAAGACATATTGTGTTAGATTCACAGCAGTAGGTTTGTGTCAGCTCTTTATGTTCTTTTGATTTCATCGAGACAAGTATGCATTTATTACAAGAATACATAAATCTTTTTAAAGAAATTGGCCCACGTTATCGATACCACTCTCATGTCCGTTGCCTTACACGCTGAGCTGAAGCAAGGAGGCGATTAGCTTAGCTTAGCATAAAGACTAGGAGCAGAGGGAGTCAGATAGCCTGGCTCTGTCCCGTTTTTACATTTCTGTTTGAGTACAGATTAAACTAGCTGTTTATGCTAAGCTAGTTGCCAACTGACTTCAGACAAACATGAGACTGATATAAATTTAGAGAGCGAATAACGTGTCGAACTATTCCTTTAATTAACAAACAGATTCTCATTGGTCAGGAATGGAAACTCGATTGATTAGATATTTCACAGACTGAAGCTGATCTTTGTTTACTGAGTAATACATTACTACCACCGCCTGTTCGTTTACTAATGGTATTACTTCTACTGCTACTGGTATTACTTTCACTGCTGGAACTGCTGTTTTTATAACCTCTACTGCTAACAGTACTGCTGCAGTATTAGTACAGGTAAAGAAATGAATAACAGCCGGTTGTATCCAGCAGTATTGTGAGAGTCAGTAATACTTCAGTTTCTGTGTACATCCAGTTTTAAGCAGCAGTGGTTGTTGAAGTGGAGCGGAGAGGACAGCAGCTCCCGTCTCTTCACTGGTGGTAAATATTTCATCCACTTCCTTTTTTTACGAAATGCTGCACAAACCACTCAAGCACTCGGGAGGCCAAGACTGTGTGTGTGTGTGTGTGTGTGTGTGTGTGTGTGTGTGTGTGTGTGTGTGTGTGTGTGTGATTGAAAGAGTCGATTGTTTTCTGCAGATTTCTCAGATGGAAAGTCACTTTACTTCCTTTATCCTCTTTCCTGTCCTTTCTTTCTTTCCCATCTTCTTCTTCTTCTTCTTCGTCTGTCCTCATCTCTCTGTTTCCCGCATGTCGACATATTTGAGGCCCCAGTGGGAGTTCATGTCCTACTTGGAAAATCAGTACAGCCTATGAACTTTGTGTAGTTTTCACCTCTCAGTCTCTTCCTCTCTTCCTCCACTTGCACACACCTCCTCACCTTCTTCGTCTCACTTTCCTCCCCTTATCTCTCCACATATCTCAGCCCTCTTTCATAACTCCTCCTGCAGTGGAGTCATGTTGTTGACGGAGCACCGGGTTGCTTCTCTGAATTATTCACAAACATTAAAGTCACGCTGATGTTAACAACAGTCTCTCCGCCATGTTTTATTCACTCTCAGATGCACTGAGGGCTGCACAGACTCACGTCTCGGTATGTTGCTGATGTTGCTTATTAAAGTTTGTATTTTAGACAAAATCTTAAATATTATGTGAAGGACTTGATTCGTTTATTTCTCTTTATAGCATCGGTTAGGTTAGCATAATCTGACGTTTCCCTCTCACTGTAAACTACTTACTCTGAGATATTTCTCCATGTATGCATATTTAATATTATTATAATAAAAAACTACACTTAGAATGTCAGGTACCACATTACTATGTCTTGGCTGGCAAAGATATTTCAGTTCTAACCACTAGCCAGTAGTTACTAAGAATTCAGGCAGTTTTACACACTAATGGATGTAGGAATAGCAGGTGCAACCCAGTCCTGGTTCTGATACTTGGTAGATTATTTAAGAAAGAAAAGAAACAAAATATGTTTAAAGCAAAAGTCAGCTTTATTATGTTTCACAAATTCAACAGGAAAAAAAGATTCAGCAGATTTATGCTGTATGTTCAGTGGAAAAGATGTCAGCAAATGAAACACACAGACATTCAAAGCTGTAAATTAAGATTAGTAAAACAAACACACTTACAAAGTAGCCCACGTATTAAACTGTGTCTCATCTTGCACTGGTGGAAAAAGTACTCAGATCCTTTATTAGTAAATGAAATAAAAATACTCTGTTGCAAGTAAAAGTACAGAAGTATTATCACTATTGCAAGTACTCATAAAAATTGGCTCCTTTCAAAGTGTTTAGTACTATTAAATATTACATTTGATAGTTTCCGCCTGTGTTTTTCCTGCTGTAACATGTCAAAATGTCCTGTTTGTTTAATGTGCAGTGTTGTCAGCTGGTCTGTAGAGGGAACTCTAGGATCACAGTACACAAAGAGCGTCCACCTTTATTACATTGTCAGTTATCTTTACGTCCACAGTTGAAAAGTATTTCACTTTTGTTGTCTTCCAACTGAATCAATCACTGGGTTTTGGGGAATTAGCTAGCTGTTAGCCACAAGAGGGAGCCGATCCTTTGTACATGTATCAAAATATAAAATCACTCCATCGGTACGTAAAAGATAATCTGAAATAGCGCCGCAGTGGAAGAAGTATTCAGATCTTTTACGTAAGAAAAAGTGGCAATACTACTGTGTAAAAATACTCTTATTACAAGTAAAAATCCTGCATTCAAACTCTTAAGTAAAAGGACAAAAGTATTAGCAAGAAAATATACCTATAAGTATAAAGTACTGTAGCATGAAATGGAGATACTGAAGTAAAGTGCAAGTGCCTCAAAATTGTACTTAAGTGCAGTACTGGAGTAAAAGTACTTAGTTACATTCCACCACTGAAATGGAACTGGTGATTTATGGAAAAGATGGCAGAATGAACATGTAGCCTTGTAGCTAGCATTACTGACAAACTACTTATTACACATAAACAGGACACTTACTTTACTAGAGTTACTACTACTACTACTACTACAGTTACAAGAGTTTGTTTTACTTATAAAATAAGAAGCAAACAAATGTAAAAAGTGAGGATAAAGGGAGAGAGAGGTAGACATACAGAGAGAGAGACTCTACAGTCCTTCTTCCTGATCTGGCTTGGCGCCAAAAACATCCACAGCCTCTCCACAGTGTTCGGTGATGACGTCGGGGCTTCTCGGTTTCTGATTGGACGGTTGTGGCTCGGTTTAAATGTCCTCGAGCCGAGCCCCCGATCTCAACAGTCTCAGCGCGAGGGCGACTGACGGCGCGAGGCACCTGCTGGAACTCTGGACACCCGTTGCCACGGAAACAGGACCGGCGGGAAAAAAAACACCAATAAAAGAAAACAGAACAAGGTGAGTTTTTGCAACCGCCATTTTGACTTTGTTGTCCTGTTAATTAGTGAGTGTGTTAGTGACTTTTCTTTTAAGCTAATGCTAGCCTTACAATGAGTTTATAGTGACCGTATTAACCACTGTAAATATCTATAATATATTTACTGCGTTCCTATGGTATCCTTATAATACTCCTATTGTATACTATGCAGTGTTTTGGCCATGTTGTGTATGCGTACATATGCCAGTCTGTGAAAATACTCCATCAAAAGTAAAGTAAAAGTCCTGCATTGAAAAAAGTACAAATACACAAGTGTTATCATACTTTTACTGTTGTAGTTGGAGGAGCTGGAGCCGATTTGAACTATTTAATGCACTGTTAGTAGGGTAGTTTAATATATTTTGTCTACAAAACATGGTGAATCATGGTGAAAATATGATGCATCGTGAACAAGTTCTGTACGTAAAGTCAAATTAACTAAAGCCGATAAATGTAGGGCAGTAAAATGTACAGTATTTACCTCGGAACTCTAGTGGAGGAGAAGCATAAATTAGCTTAAAATATAATGATAATATAAATACTCAAGTAAAGTACAAGTACCTCAAATTTGTACTTGTATACAGCACTACCACTGTGTATATGCACTTGTAAAATCTATAATGTTAGAGGAGGGTTTTTGTTTGTTTTCAGACTTTACTATGTTTTGTCTGAATAACATTTCTTTGTGTCCATCCAATGGGTCTTATATATATAATATATATTAAAATATATATGTTACTGAACAGCATGAAGTCCATTTTAATATCCGCTCCAGAAAGGATTAATGCACACAGAAAACAAACAGGATGGTTTGTTGTTGTCCTGAGCTTGTATGCTGTGTGTGCGTCTGTGTTAGTATCCTCTTGATCCAAATACGCATGTGCATTGTTATGTTTTGTCAACAGCGAGGGGTCACATGTGTTTTAGTGTGCACACATTGTTCTGGAGTGGCATGTAAAGGTCATACTGATTACCAAACCTCTCTTACGTGTATTTCTAGGCTGGAGAGTGTGTTTATATCCAGATACATCAGCAGTGTAGTACTCAATGTTATTAGTATTGATTACCAACACAGCTTTATTTACTCTGGCAAACCACTTTACACTGACGGCCAGGCAAAAGATAAAGACTGTGTCAAAGGTAAACGGAGTAAAGGTGACAACTTCTGAGTTATCTGTAATACAGCATGTTTGGTTTTAAGCATATTTTGCTTTAATTTCCCTCTTGTTAGTACCTATCCTTCAAAATAAAAGCTGTAGAACCCAACTAACACACAAGAAAAGTGGTTTTAGATGTTTCTGTCAGCAGTTATTTTAAAAAGGTGTCTCTTTCCTCTTAAAATGAAGTCAAACGCAGTATTTTTAGAGCCCGGCTCTGGTGTGTTTGTCCTACTTGTAATGGATAGCAGACGACACACTGCTGAGACACCGCAGGAGATGGAGGGCTATTTGTGGAGTACACTCACTCTCACATGTATGCAGAGATGAGGAAGGAAGGTAGAGAGAGAGTGAGGAAGATAATCCTTGTTAATGTCAAACAGTTTGAAGGATTAAACTTCTAAATGTTTCCAATAGCTGACCCTCTCTCTCTCGTCTCCAACTCACATCCGACAAACTGACCCAGAAATCCAGAAAATATTGCAGTACTCGTTTTTCATTATGCACCAAAATACCAAGACCAACACCTGGTGCTGATTCTGGTCAATAAGTCAATAGATGAGAATTCAGTGACAACAATTTTGGTGGTTTATCAAGCAAATATGCTAAACATTAGCTTCTAAAATGTGTGGATATGTTGCTTTGCTCTGTTTCATGTTGTTGTGAATTGACTGTTTTAGACAAAAGAAGCATTTTTTACTACTGTCTGACAATATATTTCAGAAACCCGCCGCCCGGCCAGGTGTTCCCTCCACAGCTGTTAAAGACAGCCATGTCGTCGTCAGTGCTGCTCAGTCTGCTGCGATGTGGTCGCTCCAGCGTCGCCAGACAAACCTTCCTCACCTCCACGGCCTCTGAGCAGGTGAATGAAACAAACTCGAACAACACAATGCAGCTTTTTGACGATTTGAGTCTTTGCTCAACTGACTTAATCATGTTAACAAACATAGAAAATTTTAAAGTCACAATTTCTAATTTTAGAAATAGATATATAGAAATTTCAGAAACATATTTTATCAAACTGTAGGAGTATGTCATATGGATTAAAGTCCTCTTTCACGTTATTTATGTCATTTTGAACGATCGCCCTGCAGGTGGGCGGGGCTTTGTTTGGGGTGATGGGCGTGCGGCGGGCAAGCGGGTCGACCCGCTTCGACAGCGACGGCAGCGGCCGGCCGGTCACCTGGGACTCATTTGGTATCTGGGACAACAGGATAGAAGAACCAATACTGCTGCCCTCCAGCATCAAA
Organism: Enoplosus armatus; assembly: GCF_043641665.1. NCBI lineage: Eukaryota > Metazoa > Chordata > Actinopteri > Centrarchiformes > Enoplosidae > Enoplosus > Enoplosus armatus. Next base: position 1,450,300 of record NC_092202.1, on the reverse strand, counting down.
TATGGAAAACCCATTCCACAGGTAGCTGGATGAATGGATGAACAGATGGATGAATCAGCGCACGAAAGGGCGACTAAGTGGATACAGAGGTTGATTAAAGGGTGAATAGATGAGTAGATGCACAAGAGAGCAGATAAATGGATGTATTAAATGATGAATGAATGAGTTATTTGGCGACATGGTTGGATAAATGAATGAATGAGTGGATGAATGGTTGCATACATGGTTTGATAAATAAATAAATAGATGAATGAATGAATCGTGGATGAAATGATGACTTGAGTCCCCCTCCCTCAGGTGAGTCTGTCCCGGGTCGGCAGTGCGTCTGTTTTGGGTCTCAGGAAGCAGAACGAGGACCGTCTCCGTGTCTCCCGTATCCATGACAACCTGCTGTACTTCGCCGTGTTCGACGGCCACGGCGGCCCGCACGCCGCCGACTACTGCTACACATTCATGGAGAAGTTTATCAGGTTTAAACCTCCAGATGTCCTTTATTATTTCTGTAGTAATTAGTAGTAAATGTAGTAATTTTAACCACATGACATGTTCTCGTGCAGAGACGCTCTGGAGGACGAGGACGACCTGGAGAAAGTTTTAAAGAAAGCCTTTTTAGACGCTGACAAGGCTCTACACACACATCTCAGCTACTTCAACAACGGTGAGACACACACTGAAGTACAGATGTAGTACACTTACTACAGTACATTTGAGGAGCACATACTGTACATTTATAGTATGAGAGCAGTAAAGTAGGCTAAAAGTATTGACTATATAGTATTGCAAAGTACATATTGAAACAAAGTAAAATGTACTTTCATCAAATATTTATCCCTCTCTTCTTCCCCAGCCTCCTTCCTGACAGCCGGCACCACGGCGACGGTTGCTATGCTGCGTGACGGCGTGGAGCTGGTGGTTGGTAGCGCTGGCGACAGCCGGGCGTTGCTGTGCAGGAAGGGACAAGCCAAGAAGCTCACCAAAGACCACACACCTGACCGCAAGGACGAGAGACACAGGTACACACCGCCTACTAGCTGTCACTAGTACCATGACTACTACTGCCTATGTGAATATTACCTGTACACCAAGACACCAAAGTCCTGTTCACACTTATATTTCTTAATAGTTCTTGGTTAAAAAATCAGGACCAATGGTAGTCCTGGTCCAGAGAGGACAGATCGTGGAGCAGCAGGGTTCAGGTTTCCCAGCAGCCGATCAGGTTCTTGTGTAAGAATAGACTCTACAGTATGTTGGACTGTCCCTTGCTCAAGGACTCTCCTGCGTACAGGACGGTCCGGTTCATCCAGTCCGTGAAATGGGAGCAGAGAAGCAGCTCGTGTTATGTAACAGCAGAGGCTATGTTTAACTCTGGAGGTCCCCCAAACACGTCAGCACTTCAGTCCGACCTGCAGACACAAAGTCACGTCTTCATATACATTTAATAACGAGGATCGGCCCTAAAAACACTTTGAAAATACTCCACTACAAGTAAAAGTCCTGCATTGAAAACCTGCATTGAAAAGTATATAAATATATATAGTATATATATAAGTAGTATCAGCAAAATGTACTTAAAGTATCAAAAGTATCCCTAAAAAAGTCAAATGGTCCCTGTCAGTGTTTTACTTTTATATGATGTTGTAACTAAAGCCTTCAGATAAATGTAGTGAAGTAGAAGTATAATGTTGCATCAAGTGGAGGTATTTGTACTTGAGTAAATGTACTTTTGTTTGTGTTCAGGATCCAGAGCTTCGGCGGCTTCGTGACGTGGAACAGCGTCGGTCAGGCTAACGTTAACGGGCGGCTCGCCATGACTCGCAGCATCGGGGACTTCCACCTGAAGACCAGCGGCGTCATCGCTGAACCGGATACACAACGACTCACCGTGAGTCCCGGTGCGGCGTCCTGTGACCTCTGACCTGTAGTCAGTCAGAGAGAGGCTGTTTGTTAGATCAGCTGTGAGCTAAGTGTAAGGTCGCTCATAGTTCATGGTTAAATAAAGGTTAAACAAATAAAAGAAACTACAACATTTATTGGAAACTCTATAATTGTGCCGTCCTGTGTGTCAGGTATCATCTCAAGACGCTGCATTAATTGCTGCAACGTTACACAACATGGCTGGTGTGTGTTTTACTGAAGGATATTAGCATGTTAGCGTGCCATGTTAGCATTAATATCAAGTGAAGCTGAGGGAGACAGGAACATGAACTGCTGGAAACGCCTTATCTATATTATCTGTCTTATGAAAGATGAATTTAATATTATTTATGTTTATTATCAGCTGTTTTTTAAGAAAGCGACCTCCTCTCCGTGTGTCTCTGCAGGTCCAGCACGCCAACGACTCCTTCCTGGCTCTGACCACCGACGGCATCAACTTCCTGCTGAGCGACCAGGAGATCTGTGATGTCATCAACCAGTGCCAAGACCCCACAGAGGCTGCTGATGTCATCGCTCAGCAGGTACCGGAGACTGGATGCAAAGTGTTCCCTCGTGCTTGTTGAAAGGAATTCTGGGAAACAGAAGGGATGCACGTTAACGTTACTCGATGTGTGTTTTCAAGGCGCTGCAGTACGGCTCGGAGGACAACGCCACCATCATCGTCGTCCCTCTCGGAGCCTGGGGGAAACATCAGAGCTCCACCGCCGTCTACAGCATGAGCAGAAACTTCACTTCAAGTGGGAGATGGGCGTAGAGGACACACACACACACACACACACACACACACACACACACACACACACACACACACAGAGCAGTCAACAAAAGGACTTTGACTTGAAGGACTTGAGCAGAGCTGGCTTCAGTATTCACTTCCCCGTCTTGGCTCCCAGCTGACTCGCCAACAGTGTATATAGAGTGTATATTGATATGTTGTACATACAGAGAGGTTTGTGTGTCGGTGTCGAGTTTGTGAACCTGCGTGCTTTGCGTGTGCGTTTAGACAAAACTATCGCTGCCTTCAGATGGAACTCGTGAGCTCGAGGTTACGACATGTTAAGTTGTGCGAAACACTGCTGCCAGGCAACGGCAACAAGGATGCCAAAAGAGTCCTCGTTCACCGATGCTAACAATGTAGCAAGCTAGCGAGTGGGTAATGTAAAACAGGAAATGCAAAGGCATGATGACAATTTCTATACGACTAAAATGACAATATATTAAATATATTGAATTACCATCCACCGAAAAATGAACTTGTGAACTCTTCCCCATTTGAAGGCCCCTATTTAAGACCCCCCCCCCCCCCCGTATTTTTTTTCACATTGATGGCGGTTGATTCGCAGTCGTGTTTAACTTTTAAGTTTAGCCTCAAACTTCCAAAATGTTGACTTGTCAGGAAGTGAGAAGCACAGTTATGTTTTCAAACTGTTTGATTCAAACACATTTTTGTTATGAACAAAAGTTGATGATACTTTTGTACCTGCCAGGTTTGGTAAATCATAACACGTGTTAAAATAACATGAAGATACAATCTTCCTCTGGTACTCACCACTTTGTGCTGCAACTTGTTTGTAAAAGTTTGCCACCAGCGAGGACGAATGTCTGAAGTAACCCAGAGAAACGCCACAGATGACAAATACTACATAAAGAAATAAAAGCCAATGACTGCAGCTTGTTTAGTGTCTATTATTCTGTGTGTTTCAGTGTTAACAGAGCATTGCTGTAAAAAGAACATGTATGTTCAGCCAAACTACCCACACAGGTTAGATTAATATTATGGAAGTGGGAAACTTTATTTTTTCTTTTTTTCTAGTAAAAGTACAGATGTCTGAAGAATCAGCCTCATCGTATCTCACGTCCACATGAATAAACCTGTGATGTTAAAAGTAGTCATTGCTTCATTTTATGGGGTCACAACAGCTCCTTTAAGCCACAACATTAATCCATTAACCCCAAATGTGGCTCTTGGTGACATGAAATGATGTTAAAATAGAGGAGAGACAACAAAAACAAGTATTTTTATATTTTATTTACAGTCAAACTGTTTTATCTGAAACTCTCTAATTGGCCCGTCCCGGGTTCTTGAACCTGAATCCTCTTCCGGACTTGTGACCTTTGACCCCTGACCTCCCATGAGGGGATCTGTGTACAGGGATGAATAAAGTCTGACTTGTTAAACTGAAACTTCACGTTGTTTCTGTTTTCTGCAGACGTTCACATGCAGATCAACTTCACAGAAACCTGTAGATTAGATTCACGAGGACGACTGTACAGCAGGGAGCTAATTCGGGACAGAGGCGACCTAATGGTGCCTGTGTGGCTACAGACATCTTGATGTTATGCAATGTTCTTGGCAGCATACTTCAGGTTCATGCAGAGGTGGAAGAAGATCTTTGACGTAAGTAAAAGTACCAAATTATTATCAACCAGATATTCTTAAAGTACAAAAAGTGAAAGTAGTCATTATGCAGAAAGTGCCTCATGTTTTACGCAACACTTAGCATTTAGCGTTATCCGTGCTACAAGTGATCGTATGATGTTGATATAGAAGCAATGATTAGTTTCTATACAGCACATAGAGTTCACAACACAGGAGTGATGTGGAAAGTTACTCCTGTTTGATTGACAGCCGATTTCCCTCTCGGACGTCCAATAGCGTAACAGGAATCTCCCGCCCTCCCGGTGTGTGACGAGGCGTTCAGGTGTCGGTCTGTAAATATAGAAACCTTTGAGATTCCTTGGATTCCGTCATGTGACCACAAGGTGACGCTGAAGGTGCAACACACACACACACACACACACACACACACACACACACGATGTATGTCAATGACACTAAAAACCCGTCGACATATTGACACACTGGAACTTGACCCAGAAAACCTTGTGATGACTGCGTGTGTGCTGACCTTCAGAAAGGTTGTCATGGCAGTGAATGTGTGTGTGTGTGTGTGTGTTGGTACACCCAACAACAACAAGCACACATTTGTATAAAGAGACATAGAAACACAGATTTTCCCAAAATCAATAGACTTTGTTGTTTTTGTGGCTCTGAAACTCAGTGCTGTTGTAGTTATCAGTAGTCACCACTAGATGGAGATAAATGCACATTAAACACAGATTAACGTTTCAATCCAAAGGGAAGACATACGCATATATATATATATATATATATATATATATGTTTTTGTTTGATTGTTTCATGATGGAGCCTCATATTTGTACATATTTAAATACAGTAAATCAGATATTTGCATAAAGAAGTAAAAACTCTTTAAATACATAAAAAAACATTGTTGGCGTTATTTTTGACGACTTTCAGTCGGACTTAAACAGTAACCGATTTACATTTACTCAAGTACTGCATTTAAGTACAATTTTGAGGTACTTGAACTTTACTTGAGTATTTCCATTTTATGCTACTGTATACTTCTACTGCATTTCAAATATAGTATTTTTTACTGATGTTACTTTACAGAATCAAAAGATTAATGCAAAATATAATCAACTAATAAATGATGACACATTATTATTGGTTAAGCTTTTCTCAAATGGGCCATTCTGCATAACAAATACTTTTACTTTTGGTACTTTAAGTGTATTTTAAACTTAGTGTTGTACTTAAATACAGTTCTGAGGTACATGTTCTTGAGTATTTACTTACATTTTACTTCTATTTCATAACATTTATATGATGTTTGATTATTTATCTTTTTAAACATTAAATGTGTTCAGTCATTTTAATCTGGAATGAAAAGAATCCGTCAGTGGACAAGAAACATTTCATCCTGTTTTCAACACAAATGAACTCTAAATGCAACAACTATCACTACTGCTTCAAGATGGAGGCATTTGTAGAACCTGTTTTTAAACTTTATCTTAAATAGTTTTCGTAGAACATAAATAAATAAATAAATAAAACAAAATAACAGAACAGGTCACGAGGAGTAAAATGTTTGCTCACACATGATGACAGTGGGTTTGCTGTATGTGTCGGGTACACGTCCTTATTAAACAAACTTCTTCACATAATCCATAATAATCCATAAATGAAGCTCCAAAAAACCCCAAAAGGAAACATAAAGTAAAATAAAATAGAGAGAAAGTAATATTATTAATTTCTGCAAAATAAGTTTAGAGGAGGATTGTCATGTTTTATAACTTTATAAAGTATTTAAAACCAGCTCGACAAGCTACAACAAAAATGCTGCTCACACATTAATGCTTCAGCATAATTAAATCTAAAACCTATAAAACACTATGAGAGATCTTACTACTTTTACTGAAGTTCAGGATTGAAATACTTCTTCCACCCCTGCAGGAGATAGAGAGAGAGAGAGAGAGAGAGCCTGCTGCCCTTCTCCCTACTTCTTTTATCATGCCTTCAGTCATAAAACAGGGCTCAACAACACACTGAACTGCTCCCGCTCACATCGATCTCTGCAGTTGTTGGTTGATGTCCGTCTGCTCTCGCAGGGATTTCCTGACTTCAGCAGGTGAGCGATGACCTCTTCTGTACGCTGTCGTTGTCTGTGCGTTTGTATGAAGATGAATCTGAACTCGTCATCCTCGTCAGCTTCAAGTTAGAGTGACGTTGGAACATTTTTGACTGAATAGTTTTGAAATAGGAAGTGAAAATTAAGTTTAGCTGCTTCTAAACTTTTCAACAGGAGTTTCAGCAAAAATGTGAGAAACTTGACAGTGAGGTGGTCAACGGCCAGATGTCTCCAGCGGTGCAAAGTAATTAAGTACTGTAGTTTATACTTTTACTTGTACCTTTTACTCCACTACATTTAGATTCTCAGATAGACTCACCACCTCAAGCTACAACAATGAAGTGCTGCTTCAATAATATATCAGTCTCAGGGGACATTTTTCCAAATAATGAGTACTTTTACTTTTGATACTTTCAGTAAATCTAGCTGATAATACATCTGTACTTTTACTTCATTTTCAATGCAGGGCTTTTACTTGTATTGGAGTATTTTTATACTTCTTCCACAGCTGCATGTCACAGACAGCAGGATACTTTTAGACACGTTATTATACAATATTTGCACTTGAATCTTAGATCTTTAATGTGATTTTCAGCCCATTGAGTCTCAGTTTAAAACCAGTCAAAGGTTGAAACTGCTGTCACCAGAAAAACCACAGTGTTGGTTGTTTGTTGAAAAGCCTGAATGCTGAAATCTTACGGAGGAAGTTGAGGTGTGTTTGTTATGTCACTGTTCACATCTTGCTGTCTACCAATAGTCAATATTGTTCTCTTTTAATCATGCGCACAATCCTCCCCAAACCTTAACCAAACCAGATAGTCATGAGGACTAAACGTGTTTGTGAAACGTAACGCCATCGTGGACAACAAGTTTCGTTGGAATATCTAATAAAGAGCAGGACAGAGCCGCTAACGTTAGCTTAAACGCTGATATAGCATCCGGGACCGGACAGAGTGGCTGTGTTTGTGTTTTTCTAACATAAACTGTGACACCACAAAATAATGTAGTTAGCTAATAAAAAGCTCCTTGCCTTCAGAAGTAACGCTCCATTACTATTGTAGGTAGTAAGCTAGTTAGCTGGATATGCTAACACTATAATTTTCCTCTTGTTGTGGTGCACTGCTTTGTTTTAAAATATGTTTTAAAGGGATTGTAATTGCTAGCTCGATTATCCGAATGCTGGTTCTGAAAGCTAGTTTCATGCAGTTCTTGTTTGTTAAAATACCTGGAATCGCTGAGCCCCGACGCAAACGAAACTCTTATTGAATCCCCTCCCAAAGTGGTTGGAGAACTTGAAAAGGGGCCAAGACTTTCTATGAGAAGAGGTAGCTACAGTAAAAATGTTTCTTCAGTGTTTTGTGTTCAGGAGGAGAGAGGTAGAGGATGTCAGACAGCCGAGTGACGATGGAGCTCGGGCTGAATGGAGCCTCGAAACACCAGGTACCTTCTTCTTCTTCTTCTTCTTCTTCTGTTGCACGACCACCGTTTCTCTCTATTCTCTTAACAACTTCAGCGTATGAAAATCCCTTTTCTGCTCTGATCTTGTTCACTCTCACTTCCTTAAGCTCCTAAGTACCTTCCCTTTCTCCTTCCTCTTTTGATGCTAACACTACACATTTGGGAAATATGTGGTTGTGGGGTGAATTAACTGTTTTTCAGTCTGCAGGTTCGGGCCAACAGCGGCGTGGCGCCACCGTCAGCTTTCACAACATCCACTACCAGGTGACACAGGGAGGAAGCTGCCTGCGTCGGAAGAAGGGTACGACCAAAGACATCCTCATCGACCTCAAGTGAGTACACTGAAGGTTCTCAAACTACGACCCGGTGGTCTGATAGCCGTCACCAAACAGTTTAATAAGTCTTACCTGAACTCACCTGAACAAGCCCGAGGAAAATACAAAGACACCAATCTGGTCTTTTGGGTCCAGAATCAGATTTGCGGGGCTACTTTCTGCTGTAACCAGATCTATAGCAAGCTCGTTAGCTTGGTCGCTAACGGTTCACACAGTTAATTAAAAAGACATATTTGTACCATTCACTCTTGTCTCATAACTGTGTGTGAACGGTTCCTCTCCTGTGGAGCAGTTAATACTCTACGGAGCAGGTGGAATAAAACTGGTTGTGAAGGCATCATTTTAAAGCCTGGTGTGAAGTTAGACGTCCCTGAACACAAAGACACTGAAGCATGTTTCAGCCCTCAGGGGCTTTAAATGAAATGTGCTATATAAATAAAGCTTGACTCCTCGGTAAACTGAGGCTCCACAATCTCCATGTGCAGTGATTGTGTGTTTGTTTGTCTACGTGTCGACAGCAGCCCACCTGGGAGGCAAACGTGACGCGATCAAGGCTCGCTTCGATCAAATACACACATACACACACATGTTAGGAGGTAAAGGAAGGAAGTTTGCTTTGTCAAGAAACTCAGGTTCCCACTTTCCCTCTGTGACAAACACACACACACACACACACACACATTCAGGAGCTCGTAAGAAAACAATGACTCTCAGCTTAAACCAACAAACAGACTCAGAGGCAGGATGCTGAACTGCCTCCATACCTTTGAAACTTGACTGAGTGAGAAAGTTCAGGGTGTTAAATTCACAGAAACATGTCGGCCTGAAGAAATCCGGTCAGACTTTGGAGGTTTGCCTCTACAGTATAGTGGAAGATGTCTCTTAGCCATGTTAGCGGCGTGGCTCTAGAGATGGCAGTCTGTCAGTCGGTCGGTCAGTTGGTCAGTCGGTCGGTTGGTCCACCACTTTGGTCCGGACTGAAATATCTTAACAACTGTCAAATGGATTGTTATGAAATTTTGTACATTCATGGTCATCAGAGGATGAATCCTACTGTGACGATCCTCTGACTTTTCATCTGTGGCTGAAACACCTGACTACAAACCTTCAAAGTCTTTGATTATGTATGTATGTTATGAAAAATGCCATCGGTCAAAGTGCAGCGTGTGTGTGTGTGTGGTTTATGGAGGGTGGTATCTCTGGTGTTTTATGGTTCAGTGTGAGTAATCATTGACCAGTCTGACTCAAAGTTGAAGGTTGGTTCAGTTTTATAGAAACTTTGCTGCCTCACTTAATCTGCTCACGTGAGAACGGAGCTCGTTTTTCAACCCAGAGTTCATTAAAAACTGACTTTACCATCATTTATGATTTTAGTTTCTTTATTAGAGGATGGTAATGACTGCAATCGTATATTTTCTACAAAAATAAATCCTTGAGCCTCAGTGAGTGTCTCATACCTGCCAGCAGTTTGACAGGAGCACTTGTTTATCTGTTATCACAAGGAGGCAGGAAATCAAACATTTAAACAGTTAAACATGGCGAGGAGGGGGAACACCGCTTTCTCTTCTCTTTTCTCATATTGAGCTGGAGGGAAGATTTGGAATAAGCCCCTTTCCCCTGAAACTTTCCCTGTTGGTTGTTATAAGATTCAGTTTGGATCTTTGTGTTATATACTGAACTGATTATTAACTCGTCTGTGAACCTTAAACCTCCAAATAACATTTCTAAGCCTCGTTTTCAGTTATTTAAAAATGACCCAGATTTTTTAGGTGAGCAGGTTGTTCCTGCCGTCAGGGTTGAACAGAGCGAAGAGCGCAGCGTCCGATCAAAAGAGGAAAATGGAGATTGACAAAAGTTGAAATATCAACAAAATGTGCTTAAAATTAAAAATGAAGGAAGGATGGAAAGGCATGGAAGGTAAGCAAGACGTCAGATTAAAAAAGCAAAATGTTCCAAAACAAAACTGCAGCATCATGGTTTCAGTGGTGAAATGAAAACCTCAGTGTTATGTTTGATGAGATTTGCTGACTAATGCTGGGGAAGTCCTGCACATGGGTTTGTCAGAGTCAGCCAAAGGAAACAGTTTCATCATCTACTCAGTTCCTCAGAAAGGGCTTAAAATATATATGAAGAGAAGAAAAATGAGAAAAGGAGGAAGGACGAGAGTCAGAAGCATCATGTAGGAGGCCAAACGAAAGTGCAGTGTCATGGTTACAGAAATCTGCTGATTAAATGACCTGATAGACTTCAGAGAGGAGGAAACTGCTAGCTTAGCGCAAAGTCTAAAGGTAAAAAAAAAAAAAAAATCCCTCTGAAACACATATCTTTTCATTTTTACATTTTTTGTGCAAATTAACAAATTGTGATTTTATGTTTTTGTTTTCTTCGGTTTTATGCTAAGCTAAGCTAAGCTAGACTACTGGCTGTGGCTTTATATTTACCATACACACATGAGAGTGGCATCAATCCTCCCAGAAAACTCTCAGCAAGAAAGCAAACATTATATATTTCCTAAAATGTCAAACTGTTCATTTTAAAATAGAGGACTGAACAAACAAGAAGACGTTTACGTGAAGTAAATCACACGTTTCTCTACAGGATGAAGAGCTGTTGGTTGTGTATCTACAGGAATAATTAGAGTTGTAATGTTCACTTCAACAAAGGTCAGTCATGAGTTACATCTTTAGTCGCACAGTAAAGAACTCGTCTTCTTCTTCTAGCTTTTAAGATTCAAAATATTCAATATTCAAGAAGTGGAAAGTGAGTCCCATTGTCCTTTATGTCGTACATACTTTGATGATATTAGAGTGTGTATTTTCTTTGAAATGAAGGTATAAAAATCTGATTGTGAAAACTATTTAAATAGATTTTTCAATATTTGGAGTTTTTGTTTGAACATGTTCACGTTCTGGATCTGGTTTATACGGATCTGTGGTGTCCTGTAAGCCCATGTGGTCTGGCCATAATATAAACTTAATTCATATATGAAGACTGTTAATATTCCCTTTCCGTCTCTCAGTGGCATCATGAAGCCGGGTCTGAACGCAATCATGGGAGCGACAGGAAGCGGCAAGTCATCGTGAGTGTTTTCATAAAGACCGACATGTTCAAACTTTGCTGCTTTGACAAATAGGATTGTTCCTGGACAACACTGTGACATAGAGTTGATCTATTAGGTATTATGATCATGAAGGGTGTCTCACCCTCTGAAGGTTTTCAGAGTGGGAGCTTCTTTATGAATGAGACAACCTGGTGTGTAAATAAAAGCTGTTGATTGGAGCCGTTTGTCGTTCAGGTTTCTGGATGTTTTGGCGGCCAGGAAGGACCCTGCAGGCCTGTCAGGAGAAGTTCTGATCGACGGAGCTCATCAGCCTCCAAACTTCAAGTGTCTGTCTGGATACGTGGTGCAGGTAGGCCGACAGGAAGACAGACGGGAAGTCTGATCTGACAGGAGCCAATAGGGCGGCTTTGGTTCGGGAGAGTTTCCTGGTTGAGGCAGGAAGGGATCGCAGGCAACAATAAGAGCTTCTTAGGCCGAGTCTGTCTCATTTAACAGTTACATTATTTTAGAAATACTGAGGTCACCAAAACTAAAATCTAACATGAAAAGAATATTAAGTCTTAGTTGTTGACGATGGTTTCTTGTCTCCAGGACGACGTGGTGATGGGAACCCTGACGGTCAGAGAGAACTTCACCTTCTCCGCGGCGCTGCGTCTCCCGGCAACCGTCTCTCAGGAGGAGAAGGAGCAAAAAGTCAACAAACTGATCCAGGAGCTGGGACTGAGCCGAGTGGCCGACTCCAGGGTGAGGAAAGAAAGAAAAGAGATGAGTAAGGAGGAAAGGAACCAAGACCTTAAGAGAGAAGGGAAGAAATGAAGGATCAAAGGAAGGAAAGACGAGTAGTAATCATGGTCCTCACAAGTACAGAAGTGCAAACCTGTGTGTGTGTGTGTGTGTGTGTGTGTGTGTGTGTTCAGGTGGGCACCCAGCTGATTCGTGGGATCTCCGGCGGTGAGAGGAAGAGGACGAACATCGGCATGGAGCTCATCATCGACCCGCCCGTCCTCTTCCTGGACGAACCCACCACGGGCCTCGACGCCAGCACCGCCAACTCAGTGCTGCTGCTGCTCAAGAGGTCGCACACACACACACACACACACACACACACACACTTACACACACTCAGCGAGGACCCTTTAACGTGTTTGTCTTCCCGTTTCTTCAGGATGGCAAACAGCGGTCGCACCATCATCCTGTCCATCCACCAGCCTCGATACTCCATCTACCGCCTGTTCGACAGCCTCACCCTGCTGGTCAACGGCAAGCAGGTCGCTCGCAGCCTTTACTCTCTTATATAATGCTCTTTCATTTTGACATGTCGAGGTAAACACCGGTGTAATTGCTCTCACATTAACTCGTTTTCACTATAATTAACACGATCAGGTTTACCATGGCCCGGCACCGAGCGCCCTGGAGTATTTCTCAGACATTGGTAGGAGCGTGAAATTACCTTTAATCCAATATAACACAACCTGATGCGAAGGCGATGTATTATAATTCGGTTTGGGACTTCATTTCCCAGGATACACCTGTGAGCCCCACAACAACCCTGCCGACTTCTTCCTGGACATCATTAACGGAGACTCAACCGCCGTCGCCCTCAGCAGCATGGACAAAGAAGGTGTTGATGTGTGGGTGGGATTTTAACGGGGACCATATAAAGACAGTATTTTTGTATATTCTGAATGCCTCTTTCTTCCCTCCAGATCCAGGTCCAGGTCCAGATTCAGATATGGTGTCGACGTCCAGACGAGGGATCGAGGACAAACTCGTAGAGGAATACAGAAACTGCGACTACTTCAAACAGACCAAAGCAGATCTGGGTGGGTACATTCATGACATCAACAGTGGAAAGTTTTACATTTGAGACCTAAAACAAAATAAGGATTTTTGACCTCAACCTCCCAAAATCTCCCTCGGTGACAGGATGACAACAAGTGAAACAACTAAAACATAACTTCTAGTGTTTGCTTCATGGAGTTAAAATGAATTTTAGTTACAGCCATTGTCACCTGCTGTCTTTCTCAGAAAGGATCATTCAGGGTAAGCAGACCACCACCACCACCACCGCTCCCTCCAGAACCATCACCTACAACACCAGCTTCCTGACCCAGTTCAGATGGGTTCTCAAGAGAACGTTCCGCAACCTCATGCTCAACCCTCAGACCTCCATTGCTCAGGTAGGAACGTCGAGTAGGCTTCCAGCTTCCATCCGACTAAAGTGTGACTGTACGGGAATCAAACTTACATTTCAGGGATTTTAAGTATTATGGAAGAAATAGTTCATCACAGACTGGAGTTTGGTTTTCTGCTCACCACCAGCATCTTTATCCGTTAATGAATGTTCTGATATTGAGACACCAACATCAAAATCGACTTTTCAAGAAGAAGTTTGGGGCTTACTCTGTCACTTTTCTACATTTGGAATTTAGTTGGAGCAGCATCTAGTGGCTATTAGAGGAACTGCAGCTTCAAATACTTAAAGCTAAAGTTTGACAATTTTGGGAAATACGCTTTCTGGAAGTTAGATGAGAAAATCAACACAACACTTATGTCCATCTATTAAATATGAGGTTACAGTCAGTAACTGGTTAGCTTAGCTTAGCATAAAGACTGGAAATAGGGGGAAACAGCTAGCCTGTCTGGAGGTAACAAAATCTGTTATATCTCATTTGTTTAGCGTACTGAAACTGAAGTGTAAAAACAATAACTTTATATTATAATCATATGTCTATATGTCATATGACTATTTCTTAGATTTGAGCAGTTGCCAGGCAACCAGCGAGACTCCAGGAAGTTACTGGCTGCTGGCCTTTATATTTAACAGACACATACGAGAGTGGTGTTGATGCTCTCGTCTAACTCTTCGCCAGAAAGCGAAATGTCAAACGTTCCTTTAAGATCTTGCTTCAACATTCAGCTGTTGTTGTTGCTGCGTACATTCATCACATTCAGCAGCTTGTATTTCATTTCTACCTGTACTGTGTTTTTATTCTGTTTAGGTGGCGGTGACCTTGTTCCTCGCTCTGGTCGTAGGAGCCATCTTCTTTGGCGTCAAGGAGGATCAAAGTGGAATTCAGAACAGGTATTTTATTCTACTCTATTGTTGTCTGATTCATTATTTAATGTATTATTAAGTATTTGGTGCAGCTTTTCATCAACAAGAGTTTAGTATCTTAGTTTTTAGTTTTTTTTCAAAGTTGACAGCAGCTGTTGTAGTAGTTGTATCATTAGTGGAAACAGTAGTGGTGGTATCAGTCAACTTGTAGATGCAGTAAAACTACTATTAGCAGAAGCAGTACTAGCTGTAGTAGTAGTAAATCTATACTATGAGCAGTATCATATCAAAATGACTGTATTACAGTAATCTTATTGTATGAACTGTGTATCTATCCGTTGTGTTTTCAGGTTTGGCGCTCTCTTCTTCATCGTTGTGAATCAGTGTTTCAGCTCTCTGTCATCTGCTGAACTCTTCATCTCAGAGAGAAAACTCTTCATGTGGGTTTGACACACTAACATACACATATCATATTGTATTGTTAATACAGTCACATTGTGGGGACTCTCTTCCCATCTGGGGACAAAAGTCAGGTCCCCACAAGGATAACATTTTATTTTTGGGTAAAAAGAATGATTCATGTTTGGAAATATCATCTTAACTTTCTGTCTGAAAGTAAGATGAGAAGATCGACATAAGTCTTTGTGCTGGAGTCAGAATGTAGGTTGGCTTAGCGTCGCTAGCTTGGCTCTGTCCATAGTCCTAAACCGAAAGGTAAAAAGACAATCTATGGTTATCTTGATGCTACGCTAAGCTAACCATGTCCTGACTCTGGCTCCGTATGTAACACACAGACATGAGACTGATATTAATCATCTCATCTCACTCTCATGAAAGGTTAATAACCTTGTGGGGACCTAAGTTTTGTCCGCGGATGGGAAGTGAGTCCCCACAATGTGATCAAGTACACACACATACATATTTGTATATCTAACAACATTCCCATGATGGTTTATTAATAAAACCTTTTGGTGTATTTTCTCTCTCATCAGTCATGAGTATATCAGCGGTTACTACAGGCTGTCTGTGTACTTCCTGTGTAAGATCCTGTCTGACATCATCACGCTGAGGACGATCCCCGCCATCGTCTTCACCTGCGTGGCGTACTTCATGATAGGTGGGTGGGACCATTTTTGTTTTGTTTTTTTGCTGTTTGGACAAATTAAACTATTTGAGGACTTCACCTTCGGCTCTGGAAACTTTTAACGGACGTTTTTTCACTATTTTCTAAATTTTTTTAGATTAAACGATTAAAATAAAACCCTAAACAATAATTAATAGATTAAATGATAATGGAAATAATCATTAGTTGCAGCCCCAATTATATTTTCACATACTCATTTACTCCATTGAAGACCATGCTGTTTATATGGAGTTTACATTTCAATTTCAGTTTATTTTTTAGTTCATTTTCAATGTATTGTTTAAGTTTGGATTCATATTTTCTTTGATTGACAAGTCTTCACTCTTATCTTGTGACAGTTTTAGTTTTAGAATATTTACAAAATTCAGATTGTTTAGTGCTGCTTGGGCCTTTAAATAATAATCTTCTGCTGCACATTGAACTTCATCAAGGTCTCATGGTTTATTGACTCAGAATAAAAAATACTTTCATTAAAATGTGATCGAAAAGCAACTTTGTGTGTTTTCCTTTGTTTTTGTCAAGTAATATAACCATGGTCCTCTGGTGTGTGTGTGTGTGTGTGTGTGTGCAGGTCTGAAGCCAACAGCTGAAGCCTTCTTCCTCTTCATGTTCACCGTGACTCTGGTCGCCTACACGGCCACCTCCATGGCTCTGGCCATCTCGGCCGACCAGACGGTGGTTGCCATCGCCAACATCTTCATGACCATCGCCTGCGTCTTCATGATGGTGACGCAAGCACACACACACACACACACACACACACAGCAGCTCAAACACTCACATGTGCAGTTAATTGGTCGTTTGACACTCAGACTTCATCGTTGTTGTGTTGAAGAAAGAAATACCTTTTAAATTCTCTTTTTCTGCAGATCTTTGCAGGTTTGCTCGTGAATCTTCCCTCCATCGTCAGCTGGCTCGCTTGGTTAAAATATTTAAGTATACCACGATATGGCCTCGGTGTACGTATACACACACATTCACCTACACTACAAGCTTATGTTCCTGTTTCTCTTCTTCTGTGGAGAACACTTTAAACACTTGAAGAAGAAGCTGAATTTTAGCAATTTCATTTAGCTCAGCCCTCCAAACATCTGTCCCTGCTTACCCATAATCCTTTGCATTTAGGGGTCATTTATTCTAGTTGATTGAATTTATACTTATATACTTTTAGGTTTAAATAAAGAAATTGCTTAAATATCTTGTTTTTTTGTGGTTTTCTAAGCTGAGTCCTGAACAGTGAACACATTTTAATTTTCTCATACACTATATGGAACTCTGGATTTATATATATATACATACATATATATATATATATACATGTATATATATATGTATGTTTCAAGCATGATGATGGTGCTGATGAAGGTCTTTGTGTCTCTCCAGGCTCTGCAGATTAATGAGTTTAATGGTCTGGACTTCTGTCAGGGGTTAAACAGCAGCTTAATTCCACCTGGACTCGCGTAAGTTGAGATATTTATGTGATGTAACTGATTGAACAGCAACAGGTGCTTCAGTTTGTGGCGCAGTAACGGTGCCACCTGCTGGACATCACGACACATTACACCTCGACAGTCTGCCTTCTCTCTTCTTGTCAGTTTGGTTTAAAACAAATCAAATTATAAAAGGAATGAACAACTGTCAGTCAGAGAGTTGGTTAGTTAGTCAACCAGTTAAATTATGAGCTGCTTGGCTGTCAGTTTGCTAGTTTCATGGTTAGTTACTTAGGTTAAAGTTAGGTGTTTACTTGTTGTGAGCCTTACAGTCGAGAGTTGGTTTCTCACTTAGATGAAAGGTGATCATGTTGGTTAGTTAGTTAGTTAGTTAGTTAGTTGCTTAAAAAGTGAGTAAATGTCAGTTACTTGTTTACATGTGTACCTGTAAATGCATGTCAGTTAGTTCCCTAGTTATTTTATTGTTTTCTTATTTAAAAGGTAAGTCTGACGAATAAGTCAGTGATTTGGTTGAAGGTGAGCGTGTTAATAAGACGTGAGTCTGCCAGTTAGTTAATTGGTTACTTGCTTACTTGCTGAAAATGAACTGACTCTCAGTTCACGAGTTAAATGTTTTTTTACTTGCTTTAAGGCGGCCATGTTGGTAAATTACAGTAGTTAGTTATAAGCTTATTTAAGATGTGAGCCCGTCAGTTTTGTAGGTAGACGGTTAGTTACCTGCTTGTTACTAGCTAGTTAAAGAGTTAGTTTCTTACTAGTGTCGTTGAATTGTCAGTTAGTCAGCTAGTGAAGCTGCTGGTTAGTTAGTTGGATTGCTAGTTAAAATGCCAGTTAGTCTTTGCGTGTCGGTGGATTAAAGGCGGATCGTCGGGTCAGTTGTTTGCTGACTGAGGAACCTTTGTGTCGTGTTTCCAGATGTACAGGGGAGGAGTTTCTGGAGGAGCAGGGCGTAGATTACTCCACCTGGGGCCTCTGGCAGAACCACCTGGCCCTAAGCATCATGATCGTCTGCTTCCTCACCATCGCTTATCTTAAACTGCGCTTCATCAGGAAGTTCACGTAGACCTTCATCATCATCACTGGAAACTGCAGTTGAAGTCTTTGTGCTCAGGACTGTTTGTGTTTGTACATCTTTCTATTATTATTTTTGTTTTTTTGCAGAAATGATTTCTAACTTTTTAAGTTAATTTGGATTTTTTTTCATTTACAGTTGATTCATGTGATAAAATATGAAACAGTAATCCTGGTAAAATAAAATATTTGTTGTTTATGGAGAAATCTTAATTATTTATTCACTCCTTACTAACACCAAAGCACTTAAGTCTATTAATTAATAATGAACTGTATTGTGATTTTTGCACTTTAAAGTTGAGAGCCAAAGAAGTAATTTTGTTTTTCACACAAATACTTTCTGAATCTGTTCTTTTCATTCATACATTTCAGCCAGTTTTATAAATATTATTTCTCCTGCTCACATCTGAGTCATAAAAATCTCACGTTATTATTTTATCATTATTTTAATGGAAATGAGTGTAAACGACTGACGAGCCGCGTTGGACAAAACAGGTTAATGCAGCTTTAAACACATCAGGTCATATTTTTTAAGCCTGAAGGTGTTAATTCTTGACCCTGGAAATAGTAAATACATAAACTCAAGGTCAACAAACTAATAAGTTAATAAGCTAATAAGTGAACCTTGAGTCAATATTTTGTCCAACATTTTTGTGGCTGCACTGTTTCATTTCACCAAAATCTAGCCTGACATATTTTGTATTTTTGCAAACTTTGGACTTTTAACTTGAATTCAAAACAGAATAAAACTTCAGTTTGAGTAGAAAAGGTTAAGAACATAAAGTCTCCAGCCATGCTAGCAGCTGTGCTTTGAGCTAAATGCTAACATGCTGATGTTTAGCAGGTATAATGTTCACTATGTTCACTATCTTAGTTCAGCATGTCAGCTGAGGCTGATTGGTTTATCATTAGTTTTACAGGTTTTTGGTCTTGAAGCAAAGTGTCGGACATGTTAAATATTGACCTGGTGATGGCGCTAGATGAAAGGTTAAAGGATAATCAAACTTAATATTTATTCTGAGGAGGATGTGGATGTCTGGACCAAAGTGATGGTCTGATTTCCATCCAGAGAGCAGCGCTGCTAGCAGGCTAAAAAAAAGCAAAGCATCCTTTGTTTCCATATGACGAGATAATGGGAGAGGATCATGAACACCAACACGCACAAGATTACAGCTCTACGGTCGACTCCGCAGTAGGTGTGTGTTTGTAAGCAGACGCTCGCTTCCATAGCAACCGTGGCTATAAAAAGTCCCAGCATGTGTGTGTGTGTGTGTGTGTGTTAGGAAATGTCTAGTTCCAGTTGAGTAACGTCAGTAATGGTTGAAAGGATACAGGTAGAGTCACACACACCTGGTGTTGAGGTGTGAGTTTCTATAAACTGTAAACAACTTGGACAAAAGAGAAAAGCAAGTGAATCTCCCCAAATTAAACCCAACGACGGGGGCTTTCTCACGCAAATCTAATACTGACAGTGGCCCCCAAAAGCCAGAGAGAATAAATACGAAGAAAAGAGTAAAAAGAAAAGGGGGAAAAGTCTTCGTACGTTGACTTTCTTGTATTTGTTGCTTTTCATCAACTGGGCTGGAGTTAAAAATGTCACTTATATCATAAAATATCACCATGTTTGCAGGCAGACAACCAAAGTCCAGACTGCATTCTAGACAAACTGAACCACAACATTATGATGATGATTCACTTCACTAATCTCAGCTGGAATAAAATTACACAAGCTGTTACGAGGTTTCGTAAGACCTGGCAGGGAAACTCTCTTTAACATAACAACTGATGTCAAGGTGAGAAAAGATCGACGACTTCCATTTAACTCCAGTCTGAGGAGTGCATCATTAACTAACCACATGTTAGTGTGGGGTTACAGGTAACGTTAAAAAAGCCCAGTCCACAACCAGCAACTTTTAGGCTAACGTACTGGATGCTATATGCTATCAGAGTTTAGACTAACTTTTAGGCTAACGTACTGGATGCTAAATGCTATCAGAGTTTAGACTAACTTCTAGGCTAACGTACTGGATGCTATATGCTATCAGAGTTTAGACTAACTTTTAGGCTAACGTACTGGATGCTAAATGCTATCAGAGTTTAGACTAACTTCTAGGCTAACGTACTGGATGCTAAATGCTATCAGAGTTTAGACTAACTTTTAGGCTAACGTACTGGATGCTATATGCTATCAGAGTTTAGACTAACTTTTAGGCTAACGTACTGGATGCTAAATGCTATCAGAGTTTAGACTAACTTTTAGGCTAACGTACTGGATGCTATATGCTATCAGAGTTTAGACTAACTTTTAGGCTAACATACTGGATGCTATATGCTATCAGAGTTTAGACTAACTTTTAGGCTAACGTACTGGATGCTATATGCTATCAGAGTTTAGATTAACTTTTAGGCTAACGTACTAGATGCTATATGCTATTAGAGTTCTTTGGAAGTTTACGCTCTAGTGACTTTATCAACATTACCAGAGAAAGCGTTTTACAAAGTCATCAATTTGTAACTTACAACTTAAATACAGACAGACAGTAGCTAAGGAGCTAAACGGCGTCATGTTGGAACGAAATAAGTCTGAGCTCACATTTTTCCATTCATTCATACGAACTAGTTCTACATTGCAACACAAGAACGATAATGTTTCTTTACCCTTTACTCGGATCATCAGCTAGTGTGGATGCTAACTTTGTGCCTGGGACATTTAACGTTAGCTTTAGCCTCAGTCTGTTAGCACGATATCATACGTGGCCTTTTAACAAGAGTCTCGTCTTTAAAACATTAAAGAGACAGTTGAATTAGCTGGCTAGCTACTCGACAGTCTACCTCTGTCTGAAATCGACTATTGTTTCAGAAATGACTAAGAATTGTTTTGGTAAATCTTGTGTAAGAAAGGAACACCTGATGGTTTCGAGGAAGCTGGAAAGTCATCTGCAGTGATGTAAAACAGTGAACACAGTATAAAACCTCTGTGTTACTGTGAAGCAGGGCGTTGCTGTTGATGTTGCTGCGTAAACCTTCCCTGAATGAATAAAGTTTTATAAAGCAGAGGATTAACTGTGTCGCAACTCAGAACCACAAACCCTGTCAGATCTGCTCAGACAAAACTTTACAGTCTAGACATTATCCATCTTTTCCCTTCACTTCTCCTCCCTTTTCACTCCTTCCCTCCCTTTTTTTTAATCCATCACCTTCCTCATCTCATGTCCTCTTCAGTCAGTCTGCAGTCTGTCCTCCTTCAACACTCATTTTTCTTATTATTCCATCTTTCTTTCTTTGCCTTGATTTGTTGTCTGTCATCATGTCCTGCAGGCTGACAGCTCTGTCTGTCTTTTTCCTCCTCTTCCTCCTCAGAGTTCAGAGCATCGACTTGACTCGCGGTGAGTACAAATATACTCATATTAATCTGGAGAATATTTACCAAATCACAACCCATTTTTAATTTGTGGTGCAAGATTAAAAAATAAATAAGAGTATAGTTTCCTTACTTGGACCTTTGTGATTATGTCTTCGCACGTTGTCTTCACGGCGGCTTTGCTGCAAACAAAAGACAAAGACACAAGATAAACGCACCTTAGACCTGTAATCATGAAAAATGCAACACAGACCGACAGATCAGATAGCAGCTCAGACACCTTGATGTACACAGACAGCACCTGTTGACCTCAGCACAGGTGAGTTAAAGGCTCTCTGTTGAGTGTAAACAGCTCAAAGACGAGGAGGCCACTTAATCAGGGATACGAAGGTTTTTAAAAAGAAACTGTTTTAACAAATATATGAATCATTCGTCTGATTCATTTCTTGTTTAGTCTAGAAAATGTCACAAATTACCTGGAAACAATTCCTCACACTTGAGGAGCTGCTGGTATTTTTACATAATGATTTGTTATTATCAGAAAGGTTTTGGATCATTTTCTTTAATTGGTTAGTTGTTTTAGGACAACAACATCCCATCATGCTCAGGGTGCGGCGTCCATCCGAGAGAGGACCAACACACCTGGACTGGGCTCCATCAGCTCTTTGTAAATCCATTAGATTGTGTGTGAAATCCTTCTTAAATTAAACAAAAAATACAACTACTCAAACTAGTGATTCACTAAATCAGGTTGCACCATTATAACTTAAGGAATGTCTTAGCTAGTAATGTAAAATAAAGGGAACATCTGTAAAATGAATGAACATACCTCTAACGTCCCTCCATCAGCTGGGGCTCTCTCCTCTCTGCCGGGGTTCGATCTTCCAGAGGTTGATGGTTCTGCTGTGGACACCTGCAGGATTTTCCCTGTCCTCATACCCGACACCACCACCACCACCACCACCACAACTACAACCACCACCACACCCGTCACCAGGAAGGTAATTCCACCATGAAGGGTTAGCTGTAGCGTCACTATGTCCCAGAAACATTTCGGTTGTATTAGAACATGTAGTTTTACATTGAAATATAGACATTTGTTTGTGTTAAATAATATCTACTCTTTTCAGTTTTTAGTGAAAACCTATAAAAGTCCTCCAAAGTCACCAACACTCAAAGCTTCTCAAGGCTAACAAGCTAATAGTGTAAGACTTTTTTATGCACTTGGCCTAAATGCTAACACCAGCATGCTAACATGCTCACGATGACAATGCTAGCATGTTGATGTTTAGCAGGTATGATGTTTACCATGTTCACAGTGTTTAGTCTATTAGCATGCTAACATTTACTAATTAGCACTTAACAGCAAATACAGCTGAGGCTGATGGGAATGTTATTCTCTCTGCTGCACTTTTATTTATTTTATTAAATTAGGGACAACATATTATTTTGCTGTAGCGCCTTATTTAATCTCTCTGTATATAATTTTCCAGCAGGTGGTGGCCAAAAAGCCAGCCGTCCAATCACCACCAAGGAAACCAGAAACCAAAAGCACTAGAACACCAATCAGGCCACAGCCAGCTCCGGCAGGACCAATCACTGACAGCCTCCTCTACTACCTCCTGGCCAATAGCAGACGACACGCGGCCGGTTCTCTCCCAGGGTTTAACGGTTTCATCTCTCAGCCAATAGGAGGAGGGCTGCCTCACAGAGGTTACAGCACATCAGATAGTGACGAGTCAGCGCCGCTGAAAAGAGCGGGACGGACGTACGCAAGACGGAAAATAGGTTCGTTTTCTTCAGAGGACTCGAGTGACGAGTCTTAAAATGATACTGTGACATTTTAAAATCTTAAACAAAGATAAGAGACAGAATATTACAGTTTTGTGGACTGTTTCTTGACAGATTAGCACGTCTGTTGCTTTGCTAATGCGTAAATGATGCTGCCTGAATCACTGTTGTAATATCAGTAAATATTTTGTATACTGTTGCTATTAAATATTGTGTACTAAAATATTATAAAGATTTCAAGGGAAATTCAGATGTATGTACTGTTAGCTTAGCTGCAGCCATAAACCATAACAATCTTCATTTTTAAATACTTCTTTATTCATATAATAAAACGACTTCAGTAATGTGCTGTTTGTTTCACAGTTATTCAAAAAGGATTCACATGAACGACGTTGTTTGTTGCTAACTTAACTCCTGATTAACTGTCATTGATAAAATGTTAATACATACTTTTTTGACTTAAAGATGCTCAAATGTTATCAGATTGTTCTCGTTATTGTTTGGTTTAACATTTGACAAATAACTACGTGTAAATGCATTTACATTAGCAAGATGCTGACGCTACGTTCCTGCTGACACGTTTCATTCAACGTTGTTTATGTTGAGAAAACATTAAGAAATGTGAATTTAGAAAGTCAGCAGAGGAAGAAATAGGTGTTAAGACGTGTGTTTTTAGCCCTTTTCAGACATGAAATACGAAACATTGCTGGCTTCATCGATTCACTAATCCTTTCATCTTATAACACAACATAATATTTATATAATAATATAATATTTCATATATATATATATATAAACTATTCATATGTTTTTTTGTACAAAAATCTTAACTTGTAAAGCAACTAAAGCTGTCAGATAAATGTAGGAAAATAAAAAGTACAATATTTCCCTTTGAGATGAAGTGGAAAAGACTAAAGTACTAGTATCTCAAATTTGTACAATAGACGAATAAAGACATAAGCACAGTACTTATGGTATATAGAATATATATAGTAAATATAGTCAGTGTACTTACAGTCCACCACTGCTGATGGATCTTGAAACTTATTTTGCTGTTGAAGCTTTAATCGCTTCTAAAAGTCAAACTGCTGATAAGTTTTCGTATCAGTTTCATCATCTAATGTCATTAGAAGGTGGAAGACATTAAATGTCTCTCTCTGGATGTTTAACACTGTGCTGCTGCAGCCTTTACGTTGATCTGACGGCATTCAATTCACACTGATGTGGAGTTGAAAGTGAAATGTAAAAGTGAGCAGGGTGCTGGTTCCGACCTGAGCCCGACATGTTGAGTCACACATTAGTAAGTGAAGGTTACGGTGTTTGTGTGTCGGGACTGTTGTGTCCATGCTGCCGTGGCTCTGACGGAGGACCTGGTTGTTTGTCTTTCCTCTGGTCCTTCGAAGTGCCTTTGTTGTGTTTGCCTGAGAAAACATCCCTTTATTTAGCATTTCAACAGTCAGATTGTTTGGTATAAGTATAATTTTTCTCATGTTGCAGCTAATAGCAGTTAGCGTGCACTTGCTAAGAATCATTGGACAAAATGACCCTCTTTCACACATATTATAGATTGAGGGAAAGGTTACTTTGATGTACAGATGGTGAGAGAAAGTAAGGACCATATATATCAAATCTTAAAGAAACCTGGACTACGAAGCATTTAAACAGTTGAACAGAGCCGGCAACATTAATGCTAAGTATGATACCTTCTCTTCCTCTGAGCTCTGGCAGCACCGAGCCTCTTAGATCTGGGAAATGGACGTCTGACTTCTTTTTGGCCACTGCAATGACACCGCTGTTACCATGGTTACAGCGGTCGGACAGGAAGGGGCGCTCGCAGATCAGACTCTTCTCCGACGCCTGAAAGGAGAGAGTGGTAACTTCGGAGGAGCACATTCACATTCATTGTGACTCTGTTGTAAACAAGTGACGCACGCTGTGTTACCTGTGCAGTCGGTGGTCCTGTAATGTGGCAGGACACCTGTCGACTGTAAAGGCCACCATGATGCCTTGGCTTGTCTACACACCTGTGAAACACCAAATTATACGACATTAACAGTGAAGAGTTGTAGTTAAAGGTCTAAAACTTGTCTGGAACCCTCGGCAACCTTGTACAATGACAGTTTAAAAACTATAACGGCTAGCTTTAGCTCGTTCTGGCTGTGTGTTAGATGGTTAATGATGGAAAATATAAACAGTCAAATGTGTACAGGAGAACTTTTAACAGTGGCTAATTTGTCAACTTCTGGAGTTTCTGTTCTTTGAGAATGTATTGCCTGGTCCCAGACCTGACCTCATCTCAGTTTTATTGAGAACATAAGTACCTAAGACTGTGAGTCCCAGGATTGAAACCCGCCCCCGGGTTCAGGTGATCGCTGGCGGCTGGGCTGTTGGTACTGATGACAGAGAAGGAGGGGAGAAGGGGAGTGGAGGATGGAGGGGGAGGAGGAGGAGGTGGAGAGGAACGGGGAACACTGAAATCAAACTCATGAACGTCTGAGGTGTCCATGTTGTGAAAGACAGAGCTTCTTGTCGTAGCTCTTTGGTCCAGAGTCGCTGTAGCGGTGACTGAAGTTGAATCTGCGACGGTGGATATGTTTGTTGTGTCGTTCCTTTCTGGGTTGTCTCTTTTCTTCCTTGCTTCTGTAGAAAATGTAGTTTTCTGAGTCTTCAGGGTCATTGTTGCAGTGGACTTGCTAAAAGACCCGAGCTTTGTTTTAGGTTCTGCAATCAAAGGTTTGGAGTGAGGGGGTTTCAGTGATTTCAGGTTCAGTTCAGCTTCCCTGCTGTTCTTTTGCTCAATATTTGAGTTTCTAGAAACCTTTGAGATTTGAGTTACTGAAGACTTGGTTGTTGCACTGATGGACACAGAAAGCACCAAATCCTCTCTGTTCTCTTTACCTGAGACCTTCAGTGTTTTTGGAATAGTGGTCCCAACTGAAATGATGGTTTTAGGGATTTCAGAAGATTCAGGATTCTCCTTGTAATCGCCACCTGAAGCATCAGATATCTCAATGTGGTTTATGGTCGTTTTGGTTGCTGGGCTCATTTTGAAGCATCCATGATCCTCACTGATGTCCTTGTCTGAAGTATTACTACTAACCTGCTGATTTTTGGTTGCGATTGATACTTCAGTAAGTTCCCTGTCTGTGAAAAGGCCCCTCAAAGGTTTGTTGGGTACACATGCGTTGTCATTTGTGGGTTTAGTATCTAAAGATGCTTTGGACAACTTTGAATTTGAGGTTCCTTTAGGTAGTGCTGTAGTGCTGTCAGCAGGACTAGCCTCTATGAAAACTGTGGAGGACTGCGTTGAAAGATCTGAGGTCTTTGGAGGGCTGGTGGACAAAGATGTGTTGTTGATGGTCATTTTTGTCTCTACTTGGTCACCATTTGATATTTCAGAAGTTACGGCTGTTGAAGCACCTTCAAGGTATTCTGTAGTGGAAATTTTACCAATTGTCAGTGTTAAGTGGGTGTCTGTACGACCAGTGGTTGATTTCAAAGAAGCTTTCGGAGACGAATTTGAATGGTCAGCAGTTGAGCTTTTAGACAATTTGGGCACTTTTGTGTTTGAGTTATTCCAGCTCTTGTCAAGGTCTTGACTTTGCTCCGATGCAGGAGATCTCCTGATCCCCATCACACTTTTCTCTGTCACACTTGACTCAATGCTGTCTGAGCAACTAGAATGGAAACCGGCAGGATCTCCATCTTTTGTATCCGTATCTTTCAAATGGTCCTCCTTCGGCGCTGGAGAAGCAGCTTTCCCGTGTTTAGGTTTAGCTAGCACTGTGTAATTGTCCCTCAGATCTGCTGCAGTCTTGGAGGCCTCCAATGAATCAGAAGTGAGGGTTTTAGTTGATTTAGGAATCTCAGGTTCCTTTCTCAGCTCTGCACCAGTGGCTTTTCCCAGTTTACTTTTCATGGCTACAGTCGTCTTTGCTGCATTATCGATAATCTTGGCGCCTAATGCTTTGGATTGTTTGGTGGACGTCAAAGCTTCTGAGGTATTTCGAATGGTTTTAGACGGCTTTGAAGGTTGCTTTCCTTTAGTCTTCTCCGTCTTCTCTTCTCCCTTCTTCGCCTTTTCTTTGTTGGCTTTCTCATCCACCTCTTCAGCTTGTTTCTTGTCTTTGCTTCTCCGGTTCTTCTCATCCCCTTCATCCTTTTCTCGTCTTGGGGTTTTGGCTATTTTGGGAAGGGTAGAGTTTTCTCTGTGGTCTTTTTGGATCTTAGCATTCAGTTCGTCCAAAAGCCTGTATAGATACATAGATGATCAATTAAGCATATCAGTAACTTGATGTTGGAGGCTACTCAATAGTCAAGAGGCTGATGGTTCAATTCCTGGAATCACTACTTTGGCTAACGTATATTTCAAAGTGCACCAGCCTACTCCAAGGACAGAAGAGGGAGACTAAGTAACATCGTGGTTTAACAGTTTCTCAATTATGTGTAGTGTTATTTTTACGAACACACAGAGATACCTGATGTGGAAAGAGTCTTGTGTGAACAGAGGATGCTCTAACAGTTCTGAACACTGAGCTCGTCTTTCTGGGTCCATCTGGAGACACCTCTGAAAGAGACAACACAAAGGTATTACTCAGGATCTGACAGCCACTGAAAAACACATTTAGATTTTCTGCCTCCGTCAACTAACAAGATGACAAACTTTAAAAACGTATTAGTGAAGTCACAGACTTTTAATTCAATTTGATCTAGCTCTTGTGACGATGGAGGTGAAGGCACTGAAGCCAAATGTACGTAATCTATGTTTTTATTTGATCATGTAATGTTATTTTAAATATTTGCATCTAAGTGAACATTGTACCTGTGCCAGGTCCAGGGCGGTGGGCGTGATTGCAGGGAAGCGTTGCTCCAGTCGGACTCTGCCAGAATATTCGGGCAGTCTGACTCCAGAAAAGACGGGATTCCTGTAGAACAACTCCTGGTGATGAGCTGTCAGGTTACCTATCACAGAAGAAAAAGGAGAAACCAAGAGAGTTCAACTGTGTAAAGAGATTTTGCACATTTTTACCTAACAAATGTTTTGGTGCGTGTGCTTACCGAAGCACCTGACAATGTGGTATATTTGGTCGAGGTCAGAGTCTCCGGGGAACAGAGGCTGACCTGTTAACATCTCTATTAACAGACAACCAACAGCCCACACATCTACAGGCCTACACAGACACACACACACACACACACACGTTAACATTTTTATCAACAGACAACATAGAGCTAACATTCCCAGGTGTACACACCAACACCTACTTGCTGTACTTGGTGTCTCCCACCAGCAGCTCAGGGGCCCTGTACCAGCGAGTGGCCACATAGTCAGTATAGACACCCCCCTCAGCGGGCGATGCCATGATCCGGGCAAAGCCAAAGTCGCACAGTTTAACCACGCCCCTCTGAGAGATGAGTATGTTCTCTGGTTTGATGTCACGGTGGATGATCTAAGAAAGAAAGAGGCGATGAAACTACAGCCTTCCTCTGGCAGAAAACAAGGTTCACTTCTTTCTGTGTTTGGATCATTTTCAGCTTGTTGGCTAGCTAACCATAGCTAATAGCTAATGTAGCTTGTAGAAACTAGTCCTAGCGTAGCACGGCAAGAAGGTCAACTTTTTAGCCTACAGGCGGAATTGGACCTTTGACAAAGTACTTGGTGTGAATTTACTTGTTTTAAATATAATGCGACATCCATTTTGGCGTGTTGCAAGTAGATGTGCAAGATACACAAGTGGAAGTGGAAAGAAGGGGAAGAGGTTAGCAAACATGTAGCATTAGCCTAGTGAGACCTAAAAGTCCAAGAACCAGTCAGGACTTCAGGTGTTTTTCCACACAAACACACAGACAGGTGTCCTCACATTCTGCTGGTGGCAGAAGGCTGCAGCCCTCAGGATCTGGTACAGGTGCTGCCTGCTGGTGTTCAGGTCCAGTCCGCTCGGGTTTTGCTCCAAATCATTCAGAAGCGTTCGTTCCACAAACTCGAACACCAGATACCAGCGGCGGCGACGCTTCCACACTTCTAGAAGGTTCACCAGGTTGTCGTGACGCAGTTGCTTGACGGTTAGAAAGATGAGAGCGGAGAAATGAGTGTTTGTGAATTCGAAGCTGGACGTGGCCGCTGGAAGAAAACAGGAAGAACATGTGTAACACTTTAACGTAGTGCTAATTGACCTTTGGGGCTTTCTCTCTCTACCCAGCGATGTCCAAGAAGTCTGTGTTTCGTTGTGCTGCATTAAATGTCCTTTTATTACATTATTAGTTGGTATCAGGTGGAAATGTTCTAATACTGATGGTTGTGTTGTCTATTATTCTCCTGTTTTTAACCCACTAGTGTGCCGATCACGTCGCTGCTAAACTTTAAACCTGTCAAACTGAACGAAGCTCTTTCTGAAGCACCTGCGACGGTTGAGCTTCTCTCAGCTGCTCGTTTCTCCTCTTGTCAAGTTTTATGACTCTGAATTGTTTTGGGTTTGTTTGTCTGGTGATTGACAGGCTGCCTTTGTGTTTGGCTTCACTCGGGTTTCAGCCTCGGCGCTCAGTGACTCATTGATTGATTGGCTGATGGATTGATTGACAGGTACCCTCAGCAGCTTGATCTCCCTCAGGGCGATCTTCTTCACCGTCTTGTCATCGTCTGAGTCCACGAACTTCTTGATGGCAACGAGGCGACCGGAGTCTCTGTGGCGACACTTCAGCACGGTGCCATAACTGCCCTCCCCGACCAGACCCAGAGACTCGTACCGCTCCATGAGACTCTGGAGGGAGACATTCAGAACAACACAGCACTAATATCACTCAGAAATACGTCTCACAACATTAACATGTTAGTTTCTACTGTTAATCAGTTTAGAAATATTAACACTATAAAGGACAATAAGGAGGAAGACAAGAATGACTTCTATTAAATTAAATCATGTAAGAAAGAAACAGAAACACACAATTACACAAAGTAATAAGAACAATGAAAAGACAATGAGATCTATCTATAATATATTCTACAATAATAATAATTTATTATATTAGAATCACTGGTGGAGGAAATATTCAGATCCCTGCATTCAAATGAAGTAGTACAGAAATGTGATCAAGTTTAAATAAGGAGTAAATGTACTTCTTATACAGAGAAGTGGCCTCTGTGAGTGGTACATTTATATATATATATATATATATATATATATATATATTATATTATTACTGGAACATGAACGTGTACACACTTTACAGTTGCAGCTGGTTGAGAATATTGAGGGAAATACTTCTATAACAGATTTACATAGGCACCTCATGACAAGGCCGTTAATCAGCTAGTCGATTTCTTTTAAAAGATTTTAATAATCTTTTACATGAATGATGAGTAATAATAATCTAATGATACCAGATATGTAACAGTCACAATGCAGTCAGGACTTTTACTTGAAGTATTTTTACAGTGTGGTACTTTTACTTTACTACTACAGGATGTGAATACTTCCTCCACTGAACTTACTTAATATTACAGGGACATTTTAAGCTGCTATGAGAATAGAAGTTAACGGTGTTATTGGAGATAAAAACCGGAACATCATCAGAAATATTAGAGATACAACAACAACCTGCTCCGGTAATGTCCGCCGAAATGTACCGGATACGCACACACACACACACACACACACACACACTCACCTGACAGGTGAATTCTTTAATCGCTTAAATCGGTGAGCTTCCGTTATCAACGTAAACACTGGAGTAACGTTTCGCGTGTGTGTGTGTGTCCCGTCTCACCGGAGACACCGGAGAAGACAACCTGACTCTGTGTGTGTCCGCGTGTCCCAGCACTCACCTGCTGTCACCCAACACGTTGCCGTAGCAACGCCTCCCGCCGTGCTCCACGCAGACAACCGGGACGTTACGTCAGCACGTCGTGGCGCGTGCGGAACGTGTGGAAGACATCTTGTCTTTTGTTTAGTTTAATTAACGGATTGTTTGTGTTTTATTGTCTGATATTAACTGAAATATTAAGCCACTTAAATGGAGTCGAACTGAAACTCATTAAGATATAATATTAAAGTTCCTTCACATTTCTACATTCTGAAGAAAAGTCGATGAATAAATTCATAAATAAATCATTTAGCAGCAGTTAGCGAACAAGCTAGCACGACTCTTTCTGTGTACACCTTCATCTAAACCACTGAGGACTAATTCAGTCAGTTATGTGTGTTGTTCCTAAATGTGGGCGGACATCTTCTCTTAATCATTTCATCTTACAATTCTTCATATTTTGCATTTTACGGTCTTTAATTTACTCATGAAATCCACCATGAAGTTAAAGTTTGTTTTAGTTATTATATATAGTTCCTATTTCACAAGTATGTATACAAACACAACAAACTAAAACCATCACTGAAAGGAAGAAAAGCATCTGTGAAAAGGTTTTAATGAAAAAATAGTTATTTACAATAACAGCATGCGGTCTGTGTACATTCAAGACGACAATAAAAAACAGTTTGAAAATCAGCTATAAAATATGTGCGTGTTAATCCGGACTTTCTGCCAGTTTTCGGATTTCCTCCAGTAGCTCTGAGAAAGATGGCCGACCATGAGCCCTCTACACCGCCACCACCGAAGAAGAAGAAGAGTGGATGAGGAGGAGAAGAACAGAAGGGTTTGAGGTGGAGGGGAGGAAGAAGAGGAGGATGAAGAAGATGTGAAGCAGTGGTTAACAAACGGTGTGATCATCAAAACTCAACTTTCAACCTGTTTATTTTCTGTCAGTATAAAATCTAACAGGAACAGGAAAGAGCCAGAGAGTCCAAAATGGAGGAAGCTACTGAAGCTTATTCACTGTTAGCAAGCTTCTTAGCTCGAGGGTTTTATTGTTTGTATTATTTCTTTTTTTATTCTGCACTTAGCTCACATAATAACTGAAAACAGGAGCGCCCCGGTAGGCGAATGGTTCGATCCCGGTCGAGGATCTTTGCTGCGTGTCATACCTCCTCTCTCTCTTCACTATCAACTGTCCAATAAATGTGGCTGAAAGCTTCAGAAGCATCGAGTAAATGAACCTTGTGATGAGAAGGTTTCTGACATTTTATCACTGAATGGATGAGTGGCTCAGTACCTCGTGCCAGCAGCGGTACATGATGGCGTAGAGGGGCTGCGAGGCGCGATGCGGTCGGTACAGTCGGACTCCTCTGGTGATGTCATTAACTACGTCCAAGTTGGTGCTGTTTTCAAACGGAGTCCGACCCTGCGAGTAGATCTCCCACATCACCACACCTGCACACAAACACACACTTAACATGAAATACTACCACTGCTACCACGTTGATCAAAGCGTATTAAAGAAGCTACAGGACGGATTATGAGGGTCTGAGGTGAGAAGACCTGCTGCTGCTGTTATTACTGGTGCAACTACTACAAAAACTGCTGGTACTAGTACTTCTACTACTTTCAGTACTAATAAGAGCGAGCGGCTGGTGAAGTGAGCCTGTGGTTCCTCACCAAAGGACCAGACGTCAGACTTGCTGCTGTATTTACTGTAGTGGAGAACTTCAGGAGGAGACCACTTCACTGGGAACTTGGCACCACTTGAACTGGTGTACTGGTTGTCTAGAACGTACCTGCAAACAGAATTAATACAACTGTAGAACAGCTGATACTGCAAAAGTGCCAGAGCACAGCTGAAACACAATACACGGTTTAAAAGTTTTATCTATGAGTTCCAGTAGTTAAATATAAGGCAACAGCCAGCAGCCTGTTAGCTTAGCACAAAGACTGAAAACAGGGGGAAACAGCTAGCCTGGATCGGTCAAAAGGTAATAAAAGCCACCTACCAACACCTCTAGAGCTGTTTAATTTTTAACAATATTTTTAACAGCATAAAAATGACAATTAGTGGTTTTCAATAACTTCCTATAAAATGGAGAAATTTATGTTTTTACACTTTGGTTCATGTACGGATGAAACAAATGAGATTTAACACATTAATTAGTGAGCTTTAGAGGTGCTGATATTGTTACCTTTGGACAGAGCCAGGCTAGCTGTTTCCAGTCTTTGTGCTAAGCTAACCGGCTCCTAGCTTTAAAACTTGAAATAACGCGGCAGCCGTACCTGGTCATCCCAAAGTCGCTGACCTTCACCACGTTGTGCTCATTGACCAGACAGTTCCTGGCAGCCTGGATGAGAGAAACATGACCAGAAAACGTTGATAA
The DNA here is from genome assembly GCF_043641665.1 of Enoplosus armatus. Classification (NCBI taxonomy): domain Eukaryota; kingdom Metazoa; phylum Chordata; class Actinopteri; order Centrarchiformes; family Enoplosidae; genus Enoplosus; species Enoplosus armatus. Next base: position 1,416,946 of record NC_092202.1, on the reverse strand, counting down.
ATATGCACCTGAACCATTTTGCCCACCGTCAGTGGTGGAATGTAGATGAAAGTACCCAACAGTATATGAAGTACTTGTGATGAGCTCAACCTGAAACATCTACAGTAGGAAAATGACACATGTACATTTTACTGTTAATACTTTTGAATGCAGGACTTTTGTCTGAATACTTCTTCCACCGCTGATCATTTGTAATTAATTAGCTAAATTCACCAGTACGGTCCTCGAAGTTTCTTTATTAAACAAACCCGCCGACTCACCAGGTCTCTGTGGATGAAACTGTGGACCTCCAGGTACTCCATCCCCTCACAGATGTCCTGGCACATGGACAGAAGCCACGCCTCCTTCAGAGCCCCGCCCCTCTGCCGCAGGAAGTTCAGCAGGCAGCCGTTCTCCATGAACTCAGCCACGATCAGCAGGGGGCGCTGCTGCAAGCAAACACCATACAGCTGCACCAGTTTAGGGTGGCACAGCCTCCTGGGAGAGACAGCAAACACAGTTTGACTTCACAAAACTGTTCCTCTGCTCGTCTACATCTTGTCCTGATCCTCCATCATCCCTTCATCCCTCCTTACATCATGACCTTGGCCTCCTCGATGAAGTCCTCCTCGCACATGGCTCCCTCTCTGATGGCCTTGATGGCCACTCTCTGCTGAGCCCTCCACTTGCCGAGCCTCACCAGACCGAACTGACCGCTGCCCAGCTCCTTCATGAAGGTCAGCTCGCTGGGGTCGATCTCCCACTTCTCTGGAGGGAGGGAACAACAGAGAGGAGGAGGAGGAGGAAGAGGAGAGGCGGGAAGGAGAAGGGAGATGGAGTACAAACAGAAGAAAGAAAAAGGTAAGGTCTCCAGTCAATCCCATCTCAAAGCCCCCTTCTTTACAGGACCATTGTGGTGGTTTATTCAACATCATATATATGTTTTTTTATTTTATTTATATTAGTTTATATGTAAATTGGTGTTGTCCTCCAGGTGTTTGTCAGTTTCCACTAATTTCAGTATGATATAAAAAGAAACTTGTAAACTTTTGTCATGATGTTATTCTCACATAGTAATGCAGTTGAAACTTGGAGCTGTTGTATGAACTGGGATTTCTTTAAGAAACATACTGTTTATTGATTCCTGGATGTTCACATGTTTAGTGTTTACATCATGACAGATATCACTTACAAACGTGTCTGAGCTTTACAACAACTTTACAAAAGTCCTCAACATCTTCTTCCTCCAGTGCATGATGCTATCACTGTGGTCGCTCACAGCTATTTCCGTGGTTGAGATAGTGGCAGTATGATTCACCACAGTAATGGCGAGGGCATCAAGGGAACTCTCCTCTGTCAAACACTTTCTGAACTTCAAATTCTTTAAGCAGCATTGCAGAGTTCAGTGAATCAGCTGCTGTCGTCTTCTTTACTGGGTTAAGAACTAACCTGTTTCAGCTGCACACGACCAAGACTCATCACTTCTGTAAGCGCTCAAACTCTCACTATACATTTAGCTCCTAGAATTATTGCAAACAATGGTCTAAATAAGTTGAACTGAAAGTATTCCCTGTGTGCGTCCACCTCCCACATCAAAACCCAGACCAAAAAGAGAAGAGCTCACAGGATCTGACATATAAAGCAAGAGATCATCTGCATATAAAGACACTTTATGCTAATCTCCAGCTTTCAACACTGCAGTAAACTTCAACGACAAACAAGCAGAGAGACAAAAGACAGCCCTGCCTTTTGCTACAGTAAACTGGGAATATAAATAATGTGTATTTATTCATTTACCTGAGCTGAATCCTGATGTGGCGGGTACACACCTTCCCATTGGCCCCACTGCATACCGCAACCTGGTCACTAAACCTACACACACACAAACCAAACCGTATCAAATGAAGCATTACATGTAGCAGTGTTGGCGCAGCATGCTCAAAGTGTTAGTGTATGTACCAGCTGCGTTGTGTTCGTGGTAGTGTATGACATCAGGTATGGAGCTGAAGGTGTGTTTTTCAGCCAAGAAGAACTGTCCGGTGTCACTTATTTTGATCTGGTAATGCCTGATATCCCCGTTAGCACTGCAAACGCATACAAAAACAAAGGTTCGGTTTACAGGTTAAGATGTACTGTGTGTGTGAAATGCTGGTCCAGTTTGAACCTTCAGTTTATATGCCGTGATGTGAATCACCTTGATGTCTTGGTATAGACGGAGACGATGTAGACTCCCTTCTGACTGGACTCCCGCACCACGAAACCACCCTCTTTGTCCTGGAAAACAACCAGAGATACTTTCGCCACCAGTGCCAGAGATCTCAGAGACACTGTGAGACTCAGAGCTAACGTCTATTTTCATTATCAATGAATCTGTCCATTGTTTAGTTTGTAAAAAGGCCCATCACAAGCTTCCAGAGCCCCAGGTCTCTATTCTTTATTGCTTGTTTTGTCTGTCTTTACTGTCACATAAGCAAAGCAGCTCATCATCACATTATCAAAATAGTTGCTTTTATTTTTTATTATTTTTCTGTCAATCGACTAATAAATTCAGTGTTTCAGCTCTACTATGAATATAAAGAGGCGTGTTTCTTTTAGGTAGCTACGCCGCTGCTCGTACATATCAACAGACACATAAACAGCCAAAACCAGAAAGACAGGTAGAGCGACAGGTAGAGCGACAGGTAGATACCTCCTGTCTCAGCAGCTGCTCAGCTTCGGTCCTGGTGATGTTTTTGCAGTACCACCTCCAGGAAGGAAAAGAAAACACAAGCAGTGGTTCACTTGTTAACTCTGGGTGATTAAAAACAATAGTTTTTATAACGTTAATGTTACTGCAGCTTGAAAAAATAAGTAAACAACAAAACAAATAGCTGAACAACATGACACTGAGCAAAATACTTAATACGCAAACATAATGCAGTAAAACTAAATAATATTAGACTCACGAGTTTGCCTCAATTCTGTTTTTCTCTGTCACGTAGTTACTCGGGATGAAGCCTTTATTCCTGATAGAAACAAGCAGAAACAACATGAACAGTCACGTCAGTCTGAATGTTACCATGGTAACCTCTGGTTGCGTAGTTTTGTATGAAGTAGTTTTAATTCGCTGACCCGTGTTTGTCCTGCGCTCTCCACCACAGCTGGTCCTGCTTGTGGAGGATGATGTAGTCCTCCCCCTGTGGACACAACACACTGCATCACCACACATCTACTGCCTGGTGTGTGTGTGTGTGTGAGTGTGTGTGTGTGTGTGTGTGAGAGTACCTGTTTGAGTGTGAGGTCAGTGTCCTCCTTGGCGGTGAAGTCATACATGGCGACGACATTTAGAAACCCCTCACCTTCACCATCCTCGCCTTCAGGAGGGGGGAGGGGGAGCTTCCTCCTTGACCTGTCGACCTTAAAAGAGAGAGAGAGAAAATTAACATATAAAATCAAACAACACACACACACACACACACACACACACTGTCTCACCCGGCAGGCTTGCCCTGGGTATCGTCTGCTCTGGAAACACAGGGAGGTGCTTCCCTCCAGCTCCATGCGGGTGCTGATCTCCCTGAAATCAAACAATTGATTCTTTTTTTTTTGTTTTGTTGCATAAATCTTACATGTATTTCTGAACCAGAATCAGTGAAATAATTGAAGTGTTGTCATATCGACGTCGGACCACAGACGGTACCTGGTCTGTAGGGCGCAGCAGCAGCAGAAGACTGAGTGGATGGAGTGATCTGGAAACAGAGAAGAAGAAGAAGAAGAAGAAGAAGAAGAGTTACTGTAATCACATAGAGGGGAGTCGCCTTCACTGCTACAGATCCAGATCATGACTTTGTGAAACAGACATTCATTCTTATTAATCATGTTGTATCCTTCAGATTTATTATGTTAATTTGAAATGAATGATGGACATTTGTCATTATTTGACATTTTATAGTCAACTAAGTGAAAAGACATAATAACAAATCAACAAATTGTCTGACTGTCTTTCTCTTCTTTCTGTCTCCAAACTTTATCACTTCACCTGCACACGAAAACTTTGTGTTGAACCTGTGTTTCCAGTTATGTGCCTCCTGAAGTCTCTCATTAGCTTCAGGTGCAGATGCAGATAACCAGGACTATTGTGGAGCTGAGGACTTAGTTGTAACTAACAGTGTAATCTGTGAGGGTTTAGGTGGAACTGAGTATGAGCTTAATAACCAATCAAGAAACGTAACTTCTATATCTCTTTTATCCATTTTACTAAAATCAGCTTTCTGGTTTCAAAGGGGTCAAAGGTCAATAAAGCATCATTAGAGCTCATTGATATGTTGGTTGACGGGGAAATGGACCAATCGCTTCGTGTGACGGTCTCTTACTGTGCCTCAGTTTAGTTTTAGTTGAACTCTGTCTTTGTGGTTTTGAGTGGGAGGTCTTTGTCAGGAAGTAGAGTTTCCTTTTCTACAGAACTAACTCTCTCTCTCTCTGTAAGTGTTTCTGTGGGCGAGCGAGCAGACAGCTGTGTGTGGGCAGTTTCAGTTTCTCTTCGTGTGTCCGAGTTAGATAAACACACACATCTGCAAACCCATGACTGTTATGTGATTTAAAGTCAGCGTCCCATCACCGCGAGTCGCTGCCATGAGGAGCGATGAACTCTTCTGGTGGTTTGTGGTGAACCGACGTCCCATCAACTCACTCCCTCCGGTGCTTCTGGAGGCTAACCGAGAAGTTCCTTCTCCCACAGGCAGATTGAAAACTTAAGTACTTTTATAACACTGTTATCTGTATCATCTCTTTTACAAAAGACTACAAAACAAGATTTTCATTTGGAGGAGATTTTAAGATTTCATGCTACTTTATACTATTTAACAGCTGGAGTTACTTTCCAGATTTTCCAGATATTTTTCATAAGGAACGTACAGTGTGTGATACATTGTTCTCCCTCCCTCTCATCAGGTTATTTTAGACAAGAATTTAGTCCTTAAAGTTTACAAAAACATGATGATTCTCAGGCGAGTTCTGCAGTTATAAGGAGCGTCGTTTTTCTATTTCTAAGTGAATTCACGGACGTTTCTTCGTGATAATGATATCCCCGAGAAGTGTAAGACACAAGTCTAAAGAATCTAAAGATATGTGCATCATGTCTCCATGACTTCCCCCTGGGTAGGCGCGCCTCACAGTTTGAAAACATCAGTTTCAAACAAATACATCTCTTACTCGAACTGGATTTCCTGAAACATATCAAATGTTTAGTCGTGCCAGCAGCTCGGGGGACGATCGCAGTGTCGGTCGGTCGAGAGTCAAATATCTCAACAACTACTGGACGGATTGGATTGAAATTTGGTTCAGACATTCATGTTCCTGTCAGGATGAATTGTAATAACTTTGGTGATCTTCTGACTTTTAATCTAGCGCCATCATCGGGTCGAAGTTTGAATTTGTCCAGCATTAAATACCTGCAAAACGAATGACGTTCCCATCAGCCTCAGCTGTTCTATGTGTTTAGCATGCAAATGTTAGCATGCTAAACACACTAAACAAACATGGTGGACATGGTAAACATTATATTATACGTGCTTAGCATTACCATGTTAGCATTGCCATTGTGAGCATTTAGCTAACTGCTATAGCACAGCCTCACAGAGCCATTAGCACAGCTGTAGTCTTGTTCTACTTTAACTCAGTTGTAATAATAAAACATGAGAGACACAAACATGGACTAACTAGAGCCTGTTTGACTCTAAAAGGCCACCTCAGACTTCATCCCTGTCTGGGTCCCTTTGTGCCACTGAGAAACAACAGAAGTGAAACTGTTTCTGCTGCTACTTAGCAGAAAGGTGTTTCTGCCTTTCTGGAGCTTTCAGTCTACATTTCCACGACTCTGCACGTCTCTGACATCAGACGCACAACACTGAAATGATATCAAACGAGCAGAAAGAGCCATAAATGAGTCGGTGCTGTTGTTTTGTCAAATCAAACCGTCGCCTTGAATCTCTCATCGGTCTAATTTGCTTGATCTTCACGGTTTTAGAGGCAAACACAAACACATTAAAGGACGTTTTAGCTCCAGATATTCGTTTTCTGAGGATCTGAACCGCTCACACTGACGTAACTACTGTTTACTTCACCATCATACATCGCGTGACGCTGTGGAAATTCAGCTTTCTTCTCAGACTTTTCATTGATATTTTCTACTCAACATGTTGTCGTGCTCAAAGTGTCGGTCGTGTGGATTTTACAAAAAGTCTGTTTGTTAAATTCCCTTCTGTAAGTGTGTTTAACCTGCAGATACTGTCGGTGCAGGTACTTACTTGAGTGAATCATGGTCGACTGTCTTTACGTCTCTTCTTCTGCTGCTCTTTCTCCCTCCTCCTCCTCCTCCTCCTCCTCCTCTTCTATCTCTTCTTCACTTCCAGCTTTTCTTCTTCAGGTCTGCGATGATTTCTCTGTGATCAGTTGCAGTGACGAGGTTGATGTGATGCCACAGGTGGGAGAGAGAGAGAGAGAGAGACGGAGAGAGAGAGAGAGAGAGGAAGTCGAGGAGATGAAGAGAGGACAAAAGAAAGAAAGTCTTAAGAAAAAAGAAGATATCATTTCACATCTGTCTTTGTCTGCTTCAGCCACACTGATAAAGTTTGACTTAATAATTTAATGAAATAATTTACATGTTCAGTGATTCCACAGAGAGAGAGAGACAAAGAGATAGAGAGGAAGTGAAAGAATGACGTGAACAAAACCACAGAGCATCCGTCTCTGCGAATAACTCCAGGAAGAACGAACACACACACACACACACAGTATAAATGAGCTCAAACATTCAGCTGAATCTCAACTAAACACATAGTGGTCATTGTTTATTTGATGAAAACGCATATTCAGAGTAATGTTATTCAGTGAGAGTCTACAGCCGTGCCAGCAGCTCTGAGCTAAATGCTAACATGCTGGTGTTCAGCAGGTATAATGTTTAGACAGTGTGTAATATATAATTTAATAATATTATTAACATTTAAATCAAATTTCCAGGAAATCTGCAAAAGAAAATGTGAATTAATGTGCGTTTCCATCCACTGGTGTTATATTAAGAGTTTGTGCATCGAGATAAACAGAAGGAGGAGCTCATTCTCCAGTCAGGTGCCATTAAACCACCACAGAAGAAGAAGGCACAACAAGATGACGTCATTAAAAGAGCTCCAGTCAAAGCTCAAAAATGATGAGGAAGACATAATGGACACTGTGTTTGGGCTGACTCTCAAGAAATGTGTTTTTACCTTGACAACAGACTATGTGCCAAAACGAGAGAAGGGAGATAATACCACACAAAACTCCATTTAAAAAACTGTCAATTTAGTGCTCTGTTGCCGACATGAACACAGTCACACTTTGTGGGACATTTTGCTGATTCGTCAAAGTGGTCTGGTGAATTCGGCACAGATGTGATCCACCAAAAGGCTTTTACTTTGATAAACTTTGAATTTCAAACCTGACGTACAAATAACGACCCAGTGTCCAATGAATTAGGTTCATATGCAAATAAGTTGCAGAGATTTAGGTTCTCCGGGTTGGTGCATTCAAATACACCTCGACATCAGAGAACTACCGCACGTGGCCAGATATTAGAATCCAGAAGAGAACGGCAGCTCTGCAGGCTGGTCAGAGAAAAGAACTGAAACCAGCTGCTGGGTGGCAGACAGAAGTGAAAGCAGCCTGCGATGGTCAGGACGGTCGTCTTTGTGCTCATGTCCATCACAGGTCAGCTGTTTGTGATTAGACTGTCAGTTCACTGTCTATACAGGCATTTGTACTTCTATACTTGTGAGGACCTGAACTTATTTCTAAAAATGTCCTCACTTTTCACACGTCTGAAATGTCCCAAGTGTCCGCCAAGTGTTTCCAAAACTGTCCCCAACTCTAAAATGATCAACACTTTCCAAAACTGTCAATGCCATTTTACAAAAACGTCCTCACTTTCTAAAAGTGTCTCCTCCATTTGGAAGACGTCCTCAATATTTTTGGAACATCCTTCTATTCCATCAGTCTTCACTTTCCAAAGATGTCATCACTTAAAAAATGTCCTCACTTTTCCAAGTGTCCCCCAAAAATGTCCAAAATGTCCTCCAATTTTTCTTTTCTTTCCTAAACGGTCTTTAATTTTCACTTATCAAATTTGACCTCACTTTTGTTTTGGAAAGTCCAAACTTCCCTCACCTCAGATTGTGCAAGTGTCTCTCAAAATGTCCAAGATGTCTTCACTTTCCTAAACTCAGTCATCCAAATCACAAAAACGTCCTCACTGTCAAAGCTTGAAGAACTCGACCTGGTCGTCACAAAGATGTTAGACCAGGACACACCAGCAGCTTCATGTTGTGATATATATAGATATGTGATATAGATATATAGATATGTGATATAGATATATATATAGATATAGTGATATAGATATATAGATATAGTGATATAGATATAGTGATATAGATATATAGATATAGTGATATAGATATATAGATATAGTGATATAGATAGTGATATATAGATATAGTGATATAGATATATAGATATAGTGATATAGATATATAGATATAGTGATATAGATAGTGATATATAGATATAGTGATATAGATATATAGATATAGTGATAGATATATAGATCTAAATATATAGATATAGTGATAGATATATAGATATAGTGATATAGATATAGATGTATAGATATAGTGATATAGATATATAGATATAGTGATATAGATATAGTGATATAGATATATATAGTGATATAGATATATAGATATAGTGATATAGATATAGTGATATAGATAGTGATATATAGATATAGTGATATAGATATATAGATATAGTGATATAGATATATAGATATAGTGATATAGATATAGTGATATAGACATATAGATATATAGATATAGTGATATAGATATAGTGATATAGATCTATAGATATAGTGATATAGACATATAGATATATAGATATAGTGATATAGATATACAGATATAGTGATATATAGATATAGTGATATAGATATATAGATATAGTGATATAGATATACAGATATAGTGATATAGATATAGTGATATAGCGATATATAGTGATATAGATATAGTGATATAGATATATAGATATAGTGATATAGATATAGTGATAGAGATATAGTGATATAGATATATAGATATAGTGATATAGATATAGTGATATAGATATAGCAGGTATGTATTATATTTTCCACTCAGCTTTCTGACTAATTTGCGTAGTCAAATGATGTCATACACCGCTGACCTCTTCCTCTCTGTCTCACTGCGGGTAGAGCAGTGTACGAGGAAGTTTATATATACATGTGTGCGTGTGTGCGTGTCCGCTGGTTGCGTGTCCGCCTCCCTCTCTTTACTTCCTGAATCCCGCTCCTGTGTGTCACAGCGACATGGGAAACAAACGCACGCGAATGAACTAAAAGCTGGAAAAGCACGAGCGAAGGTAAGAGAAGCGCTGCCGCGTCACTTTATTCACTTTGTAGAAAGAAACTGCGGTTGCGCGAAGTGCGCGGCGGTCAGCTGACAAAGCGGCAGAGCGACAGGCTGGACTTCTCCGCGAGCTCACCTGCACTTCTACTGTAATAACCTGCTAATACAATATGAGCTTATGACACGAAATACAACAACAATACTCTATTGTTCAAGTACTACTACAGGAATGTGTCTTAAAGTGACGCCACAGGAGAAAGAAGCACCATGAAGTACTTCAGAGTGTCATGGAAACACGTTTGGTGCGGGATGACTCCGCCGGTTGTGTTTGGTTGGATGAACCCGTTTTCATAAGGTGAAGGGACTTGAAGCACCTGAGAGCAGGTGGACTCAGGTGGACTCAGATGGACTCAGGTGGACTCAGATGGACTCAGGTGGACACGCTGTCCGCACCGCAGGGAGCGCGCGTGGACTTTTCGTTTCCGTCTGCTGCATTCACGTGCTGTCGGAAACAGGGCGACGCGTTAAAGATGTAGTGCTGGGTAGCTTAATCTGTAATAATATATATTTTGTATTAATAATCTGAAACTGCAAAGTAACTAATGTGGACAAATAAATAGTGGAGTAAAAGTATAAAGTAGCATGATGAAGGTTATATGTTTCTGAATGCGTCATTATTTCAAAATAAAACTAAATACAGATGTGTTTTCTGTATCTGCTAGTGTTTACTTACACATATCTCTGACTGCATCAGGAAACATTCAGATTTGTTCTCTACTTGTCCATCAACATACCGATAAACTGAAAGTGAAACCTCAACACTTTACCAAGTACCAACTGAAACTCTGTTTACTTCTTCTATGATCAGATGTTTCCTTGATTTAAATCAGGATATACTTCTAACTTTAAGCTACGTTTACTTAGGGAAATATATTTGTTTAACTGTGATGTATTGAGCAGTTTTAGCCTTTTGTTAAATAGAAAAAAAAAAGGGTCCATTCTGATTTTATGACGGTTTAAATCATTTCCCCTCAATTCACCAGCTGGTTTGGTGCTGAGCAGGTCGTGTTCGGTTGGTTTTTAGAGGTTCTTTTAGCTGAAAGCAATGAGAGCGGTGGGAGTGAACCAAAACAATAAAGTTGTGGGACAGAAAAAACAAAACAACGTGCTGAAAGACACTGAAAGACTCCACAGAGCTGAACTAAAAACTATCTCTCCTCAGCTCAGCTCCAGCTCATCGCGTTCTGACAACATCCACCAATGGGCTGAGGGCGTGGGCGGGGCCAGGATGAGTGCCGAGCTGCTATTGGAGGAGACGCTCATCAAGCGTTCGCAGCAGAAAAAGAGGACGTCGCCGCTGAACTACAAGGAGAGACTGTTCGTCCTCACCAAGAGCAGGCTGACGTACTACGATGGAAGAGCCGAGGTTATTAAATCTGAATAATTTACATTTCATAGAAGATGTTCTCATACAGGTGTTTTATGTTTGCTGCACACATATTATGTCATATAATATCTCTGTAGCAAGATATTACATCTTTAGGGAATGCACTTATTCACTATTTTGCTGAGCGTTGGATGAGATGATTGATACTACATTCATGTCTGTCTGTTAAATATGAAGCTACAGCCATGCCAGTTAGCTTAGCTTAGCATAAAGACTGGAAACAGGGGGAAACAGCTAGCCTGGCTCTGTCCAAAGGTAACTTCATATTTACTGTACAGACATGAGAAAGTGTAAAGTCTCACGTAACTCGTCAAACTATTACTTTAAATAAAAATAACAATAGTTCATCTGTTGTTCATTGTGAAAATTTAAATATTTTAAGCCAAAGACAAACATGTTGTGTTTTAGTTTATGACAGTGTTTTACACTGCACACACACACACACACACACACACACACACACACACACACACACACACACACACACACACACACGCACACACACGTCTGTTATCACAGTGATAATCAATCAAACACACCGCTGAAGGAAAGACAGTTTGTTTTAGGTTTCTTATCAAAACCCTTAAATAAACATTTGATCACTTCTGAAGTGATGAAGAAAATACGATACAACACCACAAAGGTCGAACATCTCGGTGTGAAGTTGATATCGTATTTAAAAAAGTATCAACGTTGACTTGTTGTTTCCGTCAACAGAAGAAGTTCAGGAGAGGCTCGATCGAGCTGAGCCGCATCAGATGTGCGGAGATCGTCAAGAACGGAGGAGGAATCATCCCCTGCCAGAACAAATACCCCTTCCAGGTTCAAACACACCACCAGTGTACTATATTCAACATTTATCACTAGAAAGAAGTCAGACGGGTCAAGAAACTCGAGCAGTCACCAGGTGGGAACAAACCTCGAGGTTAGAGAACAGAAAAGTAAAATGATTACCCGTCACTGCTTCACATTTGGCACATTTCAGGCGTGCTCACGTCCACGTTTACCTCCAAATAAAGTGGTTTAGATCATCTGGATCAGTCTCAGTCTGACACCGTGGCCCCCCCTTAAGACAAAATCAAGGCGACACCACCCTCCACCTCACTGTTATTATTATTATTCTGTGTTTTTCTTCTATTCAAGAGTTAATCATGCACTAAGTTTTGGAACTACTGTTCCCATGATGCTTTGGGGATGCACACAGAGGTATAACGTTGCCATGGATTCAGACGATTCAAACTATAAAAACTAACTTCCTGTTGTTTACACAGTATGTTTGCCTCAAGTCTCTTACAAATCCCTGATTTTGATGAACTGTCGGTTAGTTCACAACCTCTCTGATGGTCTGACTGCTCGAGTTTTTGGCCCCTTTCTAAAAAGAACTTCTTACCACAAGGTCCACAGGAGCTTTCAGCCACGTCTCATGGCCTTTATCAGCAGATAGAGTTCTCTCAAGTTGGCTGAAAGCTCCGGAAAGAGTATTCCTTAACCAGCGTGTTGTCAGCCCGGACAAAACGTAAACATCTGTCTGTGTGTTTGTGTGCAGGTGGTGTACGATACCAGCACCCTCTACGTATTCGCTCCGAGTCACGACAGCAGAAGTCTCTGGGTCCAGAGTCTCAAAGAAGGTCAGTTTCTCTTCTGTTCTGTTGAAGAACACAGGAGGACGTACAGGTGTAAACGTGATAGATAACACTCAGTCAGTTTCTGACTGTTGCAAAGATGTTTCACACTTGAAACCACAAGTCTGAAACTGGTTTTCACACATGGAGCAGCTCAGCAGCCCCCACTGTTTCCACCACTGTTGAAACATCTCATACATGGGTACAAGGTATGTATGACACTACTCTAAAGTCTGAGGCACAACTTGGTTGAGCTCCCATTTAGCTTTTGGACAATTAGTTTTACAAATGTTGTAACCATTGGTTAGAAAATGACAGTTGTGTCACATTAACATCACCTAATGGTGTTAATACAAAAGAGGTTTTCAGTTGAAGGGGGGGTGCTGAGAGCGAGAAACAAAGATACTGCATGAGATGAAAGGGACATGCTGGTGTTTTAAAAACAACAGGAAGTCAATTATTATTGTTCGGTCCGCTGATTTGGCCCGACAAAGTTTGCCGTATTAACTTCTAAGTCAGTGTTTCTTGTTTCTGCTGCCTCCAAGTGGCCAAAAAATGACTTATTGCAGGTTTACACATTTGGAAAAATGAAACTCAACTCTTTGTGTTATAACCTTTTGGGAAAGAAAATGATTAAATGATCGTTCCCGACCACACGTGACCTCGACACGAAGCGTTTGTGTCCGTAGAGATCAGAGACAACCCCGTGGTCTCCGCCAAGTTTCACCCTCAGTTCTGGCAGGAGGGGGCGTGGCTCTGCTGTCGCCAGGCGGAAAAACAGGCTCCGGGCTGCGAGGAGTACAACCTGTTTGGAGACAGTAAGACAGACACTCACACAACTGACACCCTGTATTACTGTTCACTTTAAAGTAAGTCTACCATACCGTCGTGTACAGGACATTTGATCTAATATCAACTCTGCAGCTCTATAGAGCTTTTGCAGCTCACAGTTTTGGTTCTTGAGGTTCACATAGACGATATAAGCACTTCAAGTACTTTTGATACTTATTATAAAGTAATTTGGGAGCTCTACATTATGAATGAAGTATTTTAGGGGTCCTTGCAGTGCTGATATACTACAGTTAAAGCTACAGTACCTAAATAAACTCATCTCATGCTTTGAATGTAAACTATTTATAGTATATAGTATTAATAGTAAGCAACCAGTTATTTCAGCAATCAGATACATGTGGTTGAGTTGACAAAGAAGAAGTAAGAAATGTAGCACCTGTAATGTGGTGAAGGAAAAGCAGAAATGGAAATAATGAAGTATCAAACCAGGACGTACATTAAGTATATTAAGTACATTAAGTACAGTACTTGAGGTATTTGTGTTACTTCCACTTCTAGTCAGCAGTAATATAAAGTGGCTTAATTTTTTACTAAATGTACTAAAAAAAACAGGAGAATGATCCTTTCACAGCGAAATACTGATGTTTAAAAAGACGTTGGTCTGTTAATGTGGATATTTTTTGCAGTGTAGAACCTGAAACACTTGATTGGCCGAGCGCATTAGAAAAACAGGAAATCACGTTACATTTAAGCCGTTAGCTGATTCATTCTGACTGACTCGCGATTGCTGCAACAGCAAGATAAGCTTCAGTTTCTTGATCAACAACATTACAAGCAGGCAGCAGTCAGACGTCAAAGGTCAGAGGTCAAAGTGAAACAGACAGCTAACGAATATAAAGTGTTCAAACGTTCTGCTTGGTTTATCGTTTCTGTTCCTCTTTTCTAGTTTCCAGAAAACCTTTACCCCCCATTCCTGGAGAGAAGCGTAAAAACGAGAGAGTAAGTGGCAAACACACACACACACACACACACACACACACACACACACGCATTAATGATTAATAAATCGACCAGTCAAAACCTACCAGCCTCTTGTCGTTCTTCCTCCTCCTATTCCTCATCCAGCAGCGGCGGCCCCCGCCTCCCGTCCCTCCGGCCGCTGAGGATGATGATGATGATGATGGGGCTGGTGATGACGATGACGACGACGACTGCGACGAGGAGGTGGTGGTGGTGGCGCTGTACGACTTCCCGGCCACCGAGCCGCACGACCTGAGTCTGGTCAAAGGAGGAGAGTACGTCATCCTGGATAAGTGTGACGTCAACTGGTACAAGGTGCGCAACCAGTATGGGTGAGTGAGTGTTTCACTGATGCATCAATGACACGCATTTATTGTGATTACAGTAGATGTACATGTACAAGTGTTTTTGTAGTCCGAAGGATGGTCAGGCTGAAATCTCTCAACAACTACTGGATGGTAAGTTGTTGAGTTTTTTCATAGCAATCCAGCTGTCGATTGAATTTGGAATAGACATTTAAATTCCCCTCAAGATGAACTAATATTACCCACAATGCAACTCAACCACAGACAGTTCAGTCCGAGTCTGTAAACACACTTGAGTAACTTTTCCTCTAGCGCCATCATCAGGTTTAACGCGTGCTTTGTTTGGTGACTACACAGCATGAACATGGTGAACATGGTACGTTAGCATGCTGATGGTCTGAACGGGGCCTCGGTCTTGTTGAATCACAGCAGCGTGCTGGTTTCAGACTGTATGCTTGTCTGGATTAAAGCCAGTCTGACCAGTTTTCTTGTAAATAAACAAAAGTTATGTCGACACTGCTTCATTACAACACGTCACTGCTGGTTGTAGCTGTTCCCAGTCGGTAACTTGAGCTCCAGCATGTGTGTGAGTTGCAGCTCCTGTTTTTCAGTGCTTTGACATCCTGCCTCCTTGTGTGTGTGTGTGTGTGTGTTTGTGTTTCACAGTGAGGAAGGCTACATCCCAAGTAACTATGTAACAGAGAAGACATCCGGGAACCTGGTGCAGTTTGTGTAAGTTTGTTAATCATTTCGCAGCAGATCACCAGCGGTCAACTGTCACAGCAACACTGGATTATTACTCGATCATAACCGCGCTGGCCCCAAGTGAAAAGTCCACAAGTCCACAATTGATCAAGTCTGCAGAAAGGGGGCCTCAGGACCCCTTTCTGCAGACTCTGGGAATCTCAAACTACCGATAACTTACATACACTTATATTTTTATATTTGTAATAGCACAAATGTACTATATCTAATTGAAGACGTGTGCTTTTCTCTCCATGTTGTGCAGCTTGTGGAGAAAAGGATGATGAGATCTCAAGAGAACTATGAAGATATAACTGTTGTGTTTATATGTGTTTGTTCTAGTTGGTACAGTAAACAAGTCAACAGGAACAAGGCAGAGGAGCTGCTGAGGAAGGAGGTGAGCCCAGAAACATCCCTTTACCTTCTTTGTTTCTTCCCTCTCGTTAGAATCACTTCTTCACTCCCTCTGTCCTCCTTTCCTTTTCCTTGTTTCTGTCTTCCTTCAGTTCCTCTTTGACTCCCTTTACTCATCGTTGAACAAACCCTCTCATTTCTTTTCCATCCTCCTGAGGTGCAAAACTATCCAAAAGAAGGCCAGATCAGTTTAGATCAACAAAATAATACGATGTGGTTTCTTAATTTCTTTTTGTGATCTGGAGAAAATAAGATATGTCTTGTTGAAAATTACAAGCCAACTTTCTTTAAGTCACATGAAAACAAAATGTGGTGTCAGCCTGTTTGTCTGTGTGTCGCCCCCTGCAGGACAAAGAAGGAGCCTTCATCGTCAGAGACTCCAGCACTCCGGGGACCTACACCGTCTCTCTCTATGCGAAGTCTGCTGCAGGGTAAAGACACCGTGGTGTCCCTGAGTTTAACTTGAACCAACTTAGATAAACATGCAGCCACCTTAAAGGGCCGTGCCAGTTCATCTTACAAACATGGATACTTTACAGTACAGTTAGAGGATCTTTCATATATTTTTCCTGCC
This sequence comes from Enoplosus armatus, assembly GCF_043641665.1. Classification (NCBI taxonomy): domain Eukaryota; kingdom Metazoa; phylum Chordata; class Actinopteri; order Centrarchiformes; family Enoplosidae; genus Enoplosus; species Enoplosus armatus. Next base: position 1,400,609 of record NC_092202.1, on the reverse strand, counting down.
TTTTCATTTAATGAGATATGGAAATGTATTCGCAGGTTTTTGAAACTTGCTACAGATATGAAATATGCATTTCATATGCAGTCAATGTTAGATTATTAGAATGACGAGAGAAGTCTGCACAGTATCAACTCAACTGTGAGAAATCAGTAGGTCTGCAAACTCCAAACCAGGTTTCACGAGTGTGTTCATTTATGTTCAGACTGCACAGAAATGAATGGAAACTAATGGCTGCCTGGAACAGAGAAACAACAAACAGGAAAATCAGGAACCCAGTTGAAATTAAACTGAATTCAAACTGAAATGTGAAATGTTATGAAGCGTTACATTATTGTGGAGAGAATGAAAATCAAACAATGGGTGTTGGATTATTAGTTTTTGTACCAGCATCAAGTGGGAGAAGTCTGTATAAGCTGGATGTAAGTTGCATTATTCTGTGTGTTTGTAGGGAGGGAGCTGCAGCTATAAAACATTACCACATCAAGGAGACTCAAGGCTCGCCTACACAGTTCTACCTGGCTGAGAAACACGTTTTCACCTCCATCCCAGACCTGATCGAGTACCACAAACACAACGCAGCAGGTAAACGACATGTTGTCCTCTGTGTATCTGGAACTGGCTTGGCAGTGCTTGAGCTTTTAAAATCAATAACTGTTTTTTTTAATGCTTCACATCGTCTCTCGATGGAGCTCGCCATCTAAGCTTTGAAATTTCATACATACTGAACATTTCTGTGAAAATGTCTCCCTTGCTTTTATGTCTTTGTGTGTGTCAGGTCTTGTTGCCAGGTTGAGGTATCCTGTAGGGAAACAGGACAAGTCTGCTCCGTCCACCGCCGGCTTCAGCTACGGTGAGTCCCGACAGAGCTCCGCTCAGCTTATCCATGAACACTCCTCTCTCTTTACACTCTTCCTACCTTCCTCCTCTCTGTTGTTCCCCTCCCTCCAGAGAAGTGGGAGATCAACCCCAACGAGCTGACCTTCATGAAGGAGCTGGGCAGCGGTCAGTTCGGTCTGGTGAGGCTCGGCAAGTGGAGGGCTCAGCACAAAGTGGCCATCAAGGCCATCAGAGAGGGAGCCATGTACGAGGAGGACTTCATCGAGGAGGCCAAGGTCATGATGTAAGAACGAGATCAGGAGGAAGAGATGAGGGACGGAGGAATGAAAAGGAACAAAAGGAGAGAAGTTCAACACATACATGCCCTGAGATTATTCTGCATTAAGGGTTCGCTAAAGTCATCTTTGACCTCTGCCGCCCTCTACTGGAGACTAGCAGGAACTGTAACAACATGCACTACAAACCTCCAGGTGGCCTCCAAAGAACAGAAACTAGAGTCCTATTTTCACCATCATGTGTCCGTTACAGACAGCCGGGTTGATTTGATCTGTCAGAGTGAAAAACTTAAACACACCCTGCGTTTGACACCCTGACTTTCTCTGCTTGTCTATAATGTGTGTGTGTTTTCTCCAGGAAACTGTCTCACCCTAAGCTGGTGCAGCTGTATGGAGTGTGCAGCCAGCAGAAGCCCATTTACATCGTCACAGAGTTCATGGAGCACGGCTGCCTGCTGAACTTCCTCAGGCAGCGGCGCAGCAGCTTCAGCCTGGGGTCTTTGCTGAGTATCTGCCTGGACGTCAGCGAGGGCATGGAGCACCTGGAGGCCAACGGCTTCATCCACAGAGATCTGGTAACTGCAGGGTGCTTTGGTTCTCCTGTCTGGGATCTGTTTCCTCATCCTGACTGTTGACACTTTACCACAACAGGAACTTTTTATTTCATTGAATTCCATTGGAAATTAAAAGATAATACACTTTGGCTGCTTTCCACGGCTTCTTGTGTTGGGTTGCTAAATCCTAAAACACAACAGAGTGGAGTTAAATTAATGTGAAGTTCAGAGATGGATGAACAGAATAAAAAGGTGTAAACACATGCATATACGGTTAGCCACTTTACCCAGTTTTCTTACGGAGGGACCAAATTGTAATTCGTCATAGTTCCCCTCAACCAAAGTATTTTCAGTTGTCTGCAAATGAGGTGAAATTTGGTCAAATGCAATCTTAAGTTTTACTTCCTCCCACAACAGTCATGCTGTACTCAGGAGCTAAATGCTAACATCAGCATGCTAACATGCTCATAAAGGCAATGCTAACATGACTTCCTCAAACATGAAAGAAGCTTGTGGAGGCAGTCTAGATTATACTCCACATTCAGCCGTTTTAGGAGAGGATGTGATAACTTCCAGTAATAGATTACTCTTAATGACCCGTTATGTATCAGATAGACTTCACACAGCTGCTCTCAGAGACACTTTGCATAGCGATAACTGTGAAATGAAAAATGTGTGGTTACCCTGATGGATAAGAACCTCTTAAGCTGACACCAGGCCTGTATGTACGAAGAAGAATGAGAGTCAGTATGATTCATCGTCTGTACACCACGAAGGTCTGAACCACATTTCATGACAATCCATCCAGGAGTTGTTGAGATATCTGAGATACGTTCCTGTATTTCCTCTCATCTCTCGTGCAGGCGGCCAGAAACTGTCTGGTGAACGACTCTCTGGTGGTGAAGGTGTCTGACTTTGGCATGGCCAGGTACCAGTTTAATCCCAGCACATAGAACTACAAGTCAGTCTGTCGCCTTTCATCCAGAGCGACTTAAAACAAGTCAGCACTTACATGTTGGTGTGCTTTACGTGCAGGTACGTGTTAGACGACCAGTACACCAGCTCATCAGGGGCTAAGTTTCCTGTGAAGTGGTCGCCTCCTGAAGTCTTCAACTTCTGCAAATACAGCAGCAAGTCAGACGTCTGGTCCTACGGTAGGCTTTACCACCAATACATCATCACGTCTCTATCAGCCTCCACTCTGCAGGAAGAGCCTGTCGCTCCTTTATTTATTAACTACGACACAGTGAAGCGTTTGCTGAAACTCCTTCGTTTGTGTCTCCAGGTGTGTTGATGTGGGAGGTTTTCACAGAGGGTCGTATGCCGTTTGAGCAGAGTCAGAACCATGAGGTGGTTACCTTGGTAACCAAGGGTCACCGCCTCTACAGGCCCAAAATGGCCACGCCCGCCATCTATGACACCATGCAGCTCTGTTGGCACGAGGTGAGAACCGCGAGAAACAATCTGTTTGTGTTTTACTCAAAATACACAGTAGAAGTACTAGAACCTCTTTCTGCCACCATATCTGACTTATTCATTGATTTTTCTGGGCACTTGGGGGCAGCGTTGTAAACATTTACGTTGAAATGGCGAACTTGTTAGCAAACACTTGCCTATTTACACATTCAGCAGATATATGTGGCAAAACCATCCTTCATTTGTAGTCGTGATGAATGTGAGTCCAATATTCACTCTTTCAGCTCTGTGTTCGGTCTCCTGAGATACATTTCTGTCTCTGTGTCTGTCTGCTGGTTGTTGCTAGCTTTTTTGACTGCTGTAGGTTTATCACTATGAGCGACCCCTTTCATATACATGTAGTAATTTGATCGATTGCTAACATAAAAATATTGATTATAGCCGCTTTGAAACAGATGTTTCTTCCTCACCACTTCCTGCGCTCTGACCAGAATGCTAGATGCTAATAGCTAATTAAGGCCTGTGTTCTCCGTGTTTCAGAGACCCGAGGAGCGTCCGCCGTTCTCTCAGCTCTGCCTGATGATCTCCGACGCTCTGGAGGCTGACACCCCTCCCCCAAACTGATCGATCAGCTGCTTTCACCATCCACGGTACTAAGGTGCTTACAGTGTCTGGAACTGACCGATCAGATGGAGAGGATGGACCAATCACACCAGCTGTAGTCCACTCATCCACCAATCACATTTGTTTTTCTGATAAAGTCACTGTGCTCAACCAGCGGCAAGACAATCTGAAAACACTGCGCACCAGCTACACACAAACTACATCGCTGCAGTGACGTAGAAAACACTTGTCATGGACACAAACTTTCAAGCAAATGTTTTAATCCTACCTGCAACTGAATCCATCCAGTATTCTGGGTTTGGTTCGGTGTTTCCTCCCAGTCAGACACAAGCATCGAGTCCTTTTGGTCAGAGATATGTTAATAAAAAAAGAACCCAAGTACATGAAGCTTAATCTTCCTTCCAGTGAGGACTCGGATGGGTGAACTGTGACATTTAAGGAATCTCACCAGGTCATGACATGTTTCTTTGTTTGTGATGAAGTGCAAATCTGTTTTCACGTAATCTCCATCACGTCCTGCGCGTTGATATTAAAAGTACTGTAGAGAGAAAGTAAATGATTTGGGTGTCATTAAACTTGTGATTGGAAAAGAACACTTTCAGTTTGATTAGAAATAAGCTTTGAGGCACAAATCAAGTCTCAACTTGTGGTGACGAGACTGAAGCTAGCAGCTCTGCGAGGTCGTATTTAGGCTCAGTGCTGCTCCACAGACGTAAACAAAGAGTCCTGCAGGGATGGTGTATTTTTGTAGGCCAACCCTGAAGGTAGCATCGATTGTTCCATGGGATTTTGGATTATTGCAGAAAATAAACTCTGTGGCAAACAAAAGTTTATGATACTTAAAACGTTTTGTTGAGCAAGATAATCTTCACTAATTTTATGATTTTTGAAGCGTAAATGGAATCACCCGTAGTAAAAAGCTAACGTTAGGCTATAAACGAACTACACCACGGTCACATTCCTTCAACGTCACCACCACTGAGCTTAAGATGGATATAGATATATAGACAGATAGATTTAGAGTATAAACACAACGAGGCTGTAAAGGCTAGTGAGTAGCCTTTTTTAAGACACGTAAAAGCTTCAAAATTCACGAGTGGAGCATCTACTGACGTGTTTTACGTCGTAGAACAAAACGTGAAAATCTCTTAAACTTGTGTTAACCACAGACCTTATTTCAGACATCTAACCAAAAACCAAATGTCTGGGTTTTAGGACTTATTCCTGCAGCGCTGTATTGCTGGCTGTTTGAGCTGAAAGTAGCTGATTGAGGTAATGTTAGCTACATGAGCTAGCTGACCCGTTTTGTTGATGCACCTGATGGCTACATACATGATACTGTGCAAAGAGACTGACATCAGGTCACCAGGTCCAAATTTGAATTGGTATCAGACTTTGGCTGCAGACTCATTCTTCTTTGTTCATACTGGCTTTGTGTCCGTTTAAGGGATTCTTGTCCATCTGGCCAACCACACTATTTTCATTTAACGGTTATCGCTATGCAAAGTGTCTTTGAGTATTTTCATTCAGTTTGAAGTGAACAGAACAACTGTGTGAAGTTTCTTTCTTTCTCTCTGGATAGATAACGGTTCATTAGGAGTAAACTGTAACAGAAAGTTAGCATATCCTCTTCTCCACGGTCATAAACGGCTGAATGTAGAGTATAAATCAGACTTCCTCCACAAGCTTCTTTCACATTTGAGGAACTCTTCCACTCCTGTATAAACAGAAGACTCTGTGAGGTGGTAAGTGTTTTTCCCTGTTTATACTATTAATTTTAGTCTTTTTTCCTCTCATTTGACATTGAAACTTCTGCAGAGGCGCAGCTGTTATTTTTATATTTACATGAAGTAAATGTTTTCAACTGTTTGATTTAATATAATGTGCTTTTGAAATCTTTGATTATTGATTAAAATGTATGATGTAACACAAACTGGATGCAAAAAAAGCCATGATCTGGGTCTGACAGCTTGATTTCTCAGCATATTCGAACATTTCCCCATAAATAATGTATTTTAGAAAGAAGTTTATACTGCAATTAATAGCATCCTTGAATAAATAAATAAAAATAAAAGACTTAACACCTTGTTACACTAAATGGGGCAGTTGGTGTTGTACAGCTATTTAGCTTTTGTTTTCAATGTAATGGAGAGGAGGCTGCCATACTTTATTAAATTGCTTCAGTTTGTTTGATAGTCTGACCTCTGTCTTTCTGAGGACTAGCCCATGTGTTTGGCTAACGGGTAATGTTAGCTGAGGTTTGTGTGGATTTCTTCAAAAGAAAATATGAGCAGAAAAGAGCTGCTAATGTGTTTTTGGTTTTGGAATGATTAAAAATCAAATAGATAAAAGAAAACCACCCTCCAAACTTTTTAAATGTTAAGTATCGCTCTGACTGCAGCCCACTGAAGAAATCCAAAGCTTGACATGACAAGAGAAATGTTCAACTTCAGTCCATCATTTATTTTAACATTTAACTTTTGTTGTCTCTTCTGACCTAAAGACAGCATTTGACAATGATGTCCGTGAAGATGGGCTACCTCTTGTCCCTCGCTGCCTTCCTGTTCCTGCCCAGTGTTCCCACAGTGGCTAAACTGGTGGATTCAATGTCCGACTGTGCCGAGTTTCTTCTTGAGAAAACTCCACCACAGGTCCCAGGAATCTTGGAGGGCGGTAACATCAAGGACCAGAACCGATACAAACCCATTTGCCAGACATTCAATAACGAGAAAAGGTTTGTGACTCTCTACGACACCCAGAACAAGATTCCAGTGTTTTCTGCTTACAAGTACAGAGGGGAACAAGACAAGGGGCGACCCAAAACCCCTTGGAAGATAGAGCCACAGGTACGTTTGCCTTTCTCTGACTCATAAAAGACTAAATTAATACACATATAAGAAGAAATATTGTATTTTGGGAGCAAGCAATGGTTGCTGGAGCATCCACTATTAGCTACTAAAAATAATAATAATACCGTTGCATACCAGCAGTGATGCATCCATGTCAACCTTTCATATAAGGGATGCATGTAGGACGCTGGTCTACTGAATGCTTGTCCAACCCGGGTACGTTTTCTCTTTCAGCAGAGAGGCTGCTAAACTATAGAATAATAAACAATAAAATTACACAGAATTACACTGTATGATTAGCAATTTAAGTTAAAGAATAAGGCTACTACTTTCTGACTCTGTCTGAAGCAACCAGCCCGCTTCCTAAATGTTTGAAAATAGCTCACAAATAGTTTTATTTCAAAAAAGCCTCAGTAATTTCCTAAAACAGCTGTAGTTTTTAGCAAATATTTCTCAAACAGGAGGAAATAGTGCATTTGTTGGGGACTATTGCGGATGAATCCACATTTGGTGCTCTAGTGAGTATTTGGGGCAGCAGGACGGTGTGTGTGGGACAGTCATGGTGATAAAGGAGCAGCAGTGTGGCTCATTTAAGAGGAAGAAGATTTATCTTTCTGTGCAGCTTTTTGTAAATGCTACTTCTTAATAAAAAGTAATTTTTACTGTACACTTGATTTACTTGATGGCTACCCTGCCTGCATCAGTAACTTAGCCTTTAACTCTTACAGCTTGAGAACAAAGCTGACAAGAATGAGAACATGAAGGATGGAGACAAAGAAAAGACCTACAACTACCAGGCTGGGGACATTGATTACAAACCGTATGAAAAGCTTGACAGGGGCCATTTATTTCCAAGCGCTCATGCGTTCAAGGAAGATGACAAAAAATCCACCTTCACCCTGACCAACATCGTTCCACAAGAAGCAACATTCAACCAGGGAAGCTGGAGGAGAATGGAGACGTGCATCAAATGTGTCATGGACAAACACTGCATCAACAACAACAAGGTTATCGAAGGCTTTGTGGTAACTGGAGCACAACCCAACACCGCAGACAAAACCAAAAACACGGTTAACATTCCCTCCAAGATGTGGTCAGCATTCTGCTGCTACAACTCCGACAAGAAGACGTGGATAGCAAGCGCACACTTCAGCGACAACGTTAAAGAGGAAGGAGGAAAGAAATTCCTGCAGGCCCAGACTCTGGAAGAACTCCATAAAACGCTGAAGGTTAGCGTGTTTCCTGAAAAGTGTCCTAACCAGAAAACTGCTACTGAGTTTTACCCACACATGGAAAAGGAGTGCGAATGCCCCCCCTCCACTTAACCACCTCTGCCCCTCTCACTTAAACATGTGGCCCCCCTCACATCTACATCTGGTCCACTATATCTAGTCCTGCCACGTTGACTAGCCTCTGTGATTAAACCATTGTGCTTTAGATTTAATGAAGGCAGCTAACGTGCGTATATATAAAATAAACTAATCAAAATGATTCAGGCTCAGCTGTTTTACATCTGACTGTACTATACTTGTTGTGTGATTTCATTTGGTACAACGATAAGGCACTGGAAATGTAAATGTACATGACTTGTAGAACGAATGAAATAAACTGCAGAAAAGCCTGTAAACAGTGTGTGTGAAGTGGTGATTTTATCTTGTGAATTCATAACCTCGAACTCTGCAGGACGACGGCAAGAAGACAGAACGCAACACTAACCTGTGCTGCGTAAATCAGTATAATATCCAACTGACCTTCATTGATCTATTTTGAATTTAATATATTTTAAGACTCTTTCATGAGGCCTTCACTTGTGGCCCCAGGGCCCCATCTAGTGTCCTTTTTGTATATTGCAGTTTGTACTGAACCGTATCGAACTTCAGAAATGACAGTCCCACTGACCAAGTACTGTACTTAAGTCCAAATTCAAGGTACTTGATGAAAGCCACATGATGTTATTTACTCTGTATTCAAGTGAACACTTGATATGTAGTGCTATGTGTGTGTGTGTGTGTGTGTGTGTGTGTGTGTGTGTGCGGGTAAATAATCACGTAAAGCAAAAATAGTTTTAAAAAATGTAGATGCAGGGTTCATACAGCTTAATTACAGAGCAAACTTCAAGCACTTTCGAAGCACTTTCAAGGTACCTAAACCAAAACTTTCCAGACTCTCGAAGCCTTAAGCATTACATCTAAATTGTTACTATAAATGCGAAGTTTACAGAATCCCTTTATATCTGTACATTATCACAGCTGTCACAGCATATTAACTTTGATTGTTTTGTTGTGATTATTTAACTCTCGCTGAGACGCCTGGAGACAACGAACACGACGACAGGATGATTTCAAAAATTTAAAGATTTTGTTTACACAAGTGATTGTAGATGGAACACCAGATTATGTTGAAAATCAAACATTTTTCAAGGAGTATATTCAAATTCAAGCATATTCCTAACCTTGAAAACATAACGGTTAAAATTAAGCATTTTCCAAACTTTCAAGACTTTGTACGAGCCCTGTAGATGAGAGGGAACTCTATCTGGTATATATACATGAATCTACTACATCTTAAATCTCAGATTCAAGACATGCACATACATAATGTTTTACTTTTTGTGGAAAAACCTAAATTACTTTTCCAAGCAGAGTATTTGCATACGTCTAAAACATGTCTTGGATTTAAATTTTCAAGTTTAAAAAGAGTTTTCCTTTTTCCTCCGTTGACTATGTACTTTGTCCTGGATCAGAGGTGGCCAGACTTGTTGGAGGAGTGCACTCCAGTTGTTCACAATAAGGTTTAATCCCATAATACCATATTTTCTATCCCCCCCCTCATCTCACCTCACATCAGTGAGAAACTGAAGGACGAATTCCATCTTAAAACAATACTCACATGCTCATATGCACAATGAAAGTGGTTTGCTCTCGTCCAAATGTGAGGCTTTAGCAGTGTGTCAAGCGTCTTTTTAGAACTAAATCCCCTCTTTTTGTTTCCTCGCTGAGCTGCAGTGGAGGGATAGAAACACAAACAGGAGATTTTGATGCAGGAAAACACCCATTTGATTTGTCTTAATAGCCAGTCAGCGACCACTAACTGCTTCATTATGTGTGTGTGTTGTTTTGAGACACACTTGAAAGATTGTGAACATATCCTTTAAGGTAGATGCAACCTTTTTTTTTTTTTTAAAGGTATACGGAAGGATAATGACGCTAACTTTAACCCTAACCGTTAATATAGTCATCCTCAGTTTTATTGTGTTGTTCACTATGACTGACTCCACCCATACTTAGCTGTGGCCTTGCTGTGGGGTCATCAGTGATTACTGTTCATGCTTGTCAGTGATCCATGAGTCCGATGGCATCTGCAGCAAAAAGAATTCATGTGATAAAATCTTGTTGTGCCACATGGCCTCGATTGACCCGAAAGGACTATTTCTAAAGTGACTCTTTAACGGTGACCTCCTCCTGTGGTAGTCAGAGTGAGCACGACATCGAACCAATAAAAAGGCGTAAACCTGCCCATCTGTCCCTCCTGTCAAATCAAACAGCCTCTCTGTTCACTGGTTGGTTAACATTTGATCATATTGAGGACATAAAGACGTCCCATCAGGGAGGCTTTAAAAGGCAGGCAGCTGCCCAGTCGGTCACTTCAGAAACTCAAACCTGCTGCAGAAAGAACGGCTGACAGGACGACAAACAGTGAGTATTAATTATGTGAAGTGTTTCTAATTTATAAGGAGGCTATTATATTAGGGTCAGACTGGAATATAACTGGGGTTTTATCTAAAAGTGATGAAAAGCATGTGACATTTATTATTATTACTGATGAAAGCCACACGATGACGATGTTATTTACTCTGATATCTTTTATCTCTTTTGGAGACAGAAGTGTGAAAGTTGAAGTGTGCCAAAAGAACGATTATATTATACGATAAACTGAAGTAATGCATTTAAAAAATAAATACATTTCAATCATTTAATTTAAAGACTAAAAGCAAAGCAATAAAGGAATTTAATTATTCTGTCAATAAAATAATGTTTTTTAAATTAATTTCTTCAATAAAAGAAGCTGTTAAGTTTAAGAAGGTGTTTCTTCCTTCTGTCGTCTTTAAGTTTAGATTAAAAGTTTAGAAAGCAAGGATCAGCTAGCTAAAAGATTTTTAAAGATATTTAATCTTGACGTATTTAAGTTTGTTAACTTTGTCTCAAAAGCCTGGAAAAGAAGGCATTATTTTTATTTAATTAGTATTTATTCTGATTTCTCAAGTGCGATATAGTACATGTTTCTTTTTGTTTCAGACAATGGTGGTTTGCAGATTTGTTTGTTAAAGATGTTTTTTCTCTAATTTGAACCTCTCTCTGTTGGAAGTGCATACGTCGCACTCCGATCCTGGCTTGTCTGTATGGATCTTGTCTTGTAGGCCCATGCTGGCTGGGCAGTTATATGTAGAACACAATAATAAAGATTGAATTCATTCATTGTAGTTTGGTTTGTGTTTTCCTGTTGTAGTGATGAAGGATGTGGACTTCCACTGCCAGTCTAACAACACCGCCCATCGCACAGTTGAAATTTCAACAAAGCAGCTGATTGTGAGGCGGGGCCAGTCCTTCCTCCTGACTCTGGAAATGGTGCAACCTTTCAACGCCTCGGACCCGCTCGCCCTCACCGTGGAGACGGGTAGATTACCTTACCTTAGGACAGCTATTTTAACAGGCTAATGATTATGTTAAAACACTGGAGTAAAGCTAGCTAGCTGAAGGATTCTAACAGGATGGTGGTGCAGATACTGTTTTAAGAAATATCAATAAATAACGATTAAATGATTCTTCAGATGTTTCAATTTCAAGGTGACAAGCACTTTACAGAAAATATATTCGTTGTTTTCACTGTATGTCTGACAATAATTCAATGTATATTAAATAAAACAATTATATTATTAACAATGCATATTAACCTGCTAACAGTTGGGTTATAACAATGTAAGAATTTACAAGAACATATATGCATCTGTCCTCTAACCCCACCCACCTTCCGTACCAGGTTCTGCTCCATCAGAAAAGCGTGGGACCCGGTCTGTGTTTGGTAACCCTTCCCCCATGTACTCCAGTGACGTCAAGGCAATATGGAAGTACGACATTGACAAGAGCGCCAACCTGCAGAGGGGCATCGTGACCCTGTCCGTGACCCCGCCAGCCGACGCTCCCGTGGGGAGGTACTCGCTGTCTGCAAAGACGCTGAGTGGACGGACCACTCTGGGAACTCTGGTGGTGCTCTTCAACCCCTGGTGCTCAGGTAGGTACTGTCACTGCAGCCCTGACAAAAACAAATAAAAAATCTGTGACTTTCCGTAACTGATGTGAAGCATTACATGTCGAGGTCTGAGACCACTGAGGGTCTTGTTTTACTGCCACAGGTCTAAAGTCTGTATGTCAATATGTCTAATACCCGGGTGTATCCGAGTATACTCAGTATCAGCTCTGATAACGTGGTGAGAAAGTATTCCACATGGTCAACATGGTCGGCCGGGTCTGATTGTCCTTTGGTCTGTTCAGATACACATTCGGGTGATCCCTACGCTGTGTTCTCTGCGCTGGTTTACAGATGTTAGCATCATACTTGTGTGTGTGTGTTTGTGTGTAGATGACTGGGTGTATCTTCCCGATGAGAGGGAAAGACAAGAATATGTGATGAACGAGCAGGGAATCATCTATACGGGAACATCACGTTACATCCGCCCTATTGCCTGGGTCTTTGGACAGGTGAGCATCAGAGTATTATTACTGTCCTGTGTATCCCGCAAGGCTTCAGAGCGTTGAGCTTGATGTGACAACGCTGGCAAAATGGGTAGAACTGGGAAACCTCCCGCAACTCCGACTTGGGAGTGTTCATGAATGGTTACCCCCATGCTAGCCTCGTAGTCACTACTTCTGCTTGGAGGCTGACATGAGGCCTAAATGTTTGCACCTTATAAGAATTGGAAATTAGAAACGGCTGTTCGTTTCTTGTTGTTTTGTTTTGCTTTCTCTGGCGTTTTGGTCAAACAGGAGCTCTAACTTATGTCTTCACACCTAGTTTGAGGAGGAAATGGTGGACATTTGTCTGAAGCTGTTGGACGTCAACCCAAAACACACGAGAGACCCGGCTGATGACGTCTCTGCTCGCTGTAACCCCATCTATGTTAGTCGCGTGGTCAGCGCCATGGTAGGACCACAGTTCAGTTAAGATTATGAGTATGATTTACTTACTTACATTTTTTCCATTTGCCAGAATGTTTTGACAGATGACGATGTATGTTAAAGTCCCATTTTGAACGCATTTAGCTTATCTACTCTCCAGATCAACTGTAACGATGATCGAGGTGTGTTGATGGGACGCTGGCATGACAACTATGATGATGGAGTAAGGCCCACCCACTGGATCGGCAGCGTTAGCATCCTTCAGCGCTGGTATGAAAAAAACTGCCACCCGGTCAAGTACGGGCAGTGCTGGGTGTTTGCTGGTGTAATGTGTACAGGTACTGTACTGTCTTGTTCATGTGCATCACAATATCAACAGCCCTGAGATATTATTTGACTTTATCATTACCTTGTAGAGTTTGTGCACGTTTAAATGTGTTTCTGATTCCAGTGATGCGGTTTCTGGGTATTCCATGTCGCGTTGTCACAAACTTCCAGTCAGCTCACGACACAAACAACAGCCTCACTATCGAGGAGTATTATGACGACAACGGATTACGAGCCAGAGAGAGCCAAGACAGTATCTGGTAAGACTAGCATTCAGACAGATGATATCCAAGCGAACAGCCACATGTATTAATCCGTCAACAAGAGAATATTATCATTATTAGCTAGATGCTTGTTGTGAGGTTATTAGAATCAGTACTGTGCCTGGTATCAATATGCTGGGAAGCATTTCCATCCATTTTCCTACCTTTTATTTGGGTCAGGGTTGTGGTGGAGCCACAATAAAAGCATAGTAAGAATAAAGATGTCACTCTATCGGTCTTTGTATCGTTAATGGTGCAGATATAAAATGCAGACCCAACGGCACTTGATTAGAAATTTGTTGGAAAAGGCCATTTAGCGGGTTTTCAACCAGTTCCCTCAATTCTAAGAGATTCTCTGATGCAAGCAGCTAACAAAAAGTACTACTGAGCAAACAACCTATTGACCACCCTGAATTCAGAACGCCCCAAACTTGAACTATTTCTAACACTTCGTCAACCATCTCAAACACCCCAGCAATCACAGTCTAGCAACCACTTAGCAGCTAAATACTAACACCTTGACAATCATCTGGAGCATCATAAAAAACATCTAGTCAATCAGACGACCTTAGCGACCAGAGAGCATCATGAGGAGGACTGGGAGACTGGGAAACATATCTGTGTAATGCAGGAACTTCCATGTGTGGGTGGAGGGATGGATGAAACGACCAGACCTCAAGAAAGGTGACAGCTATGACGGTTGGCAAGTCTTGGATCCCACACCACAGGAAAGGAGCGAAGGTGAACGCTATTTTATTTTATTTTTTGAAATGAACACACCACCCTTTTCCACTGAAACTAGGATCAAGTTGTAAAATTACAAAAAAGTGTTTCACAGGGTTCAATCCTAGGATCAGTGTTTAAAAGTCAGAGTCAAACTTTTTCTTGCCCCAGGAGTGCACTGCTGTGGTCCAGCCCCAGTCAACGGCATCCTCCAGGGCGAGGCTAACCTGAAGTACGACGTGCCATTTGTCTTTGCCGAGGTCAACGCTGACATTGTCAAGTGGATGGTCAGTGCCAGTGCTTAACATCTACACAAGGACTCTGGAACTAGCCAGATTACACAATCTACAGGACTTGAAATTGTGCCTCCAGACCACTTCCCCGTTCATGTCACAGTTCCCTTCTGCTACCATTTTTCCTCCAGTAATCATTTTCTAATCCGACATTCTGGTTTTGTTCCTGTTCTCAGATCAGTGCTTACGGTTTAAAGAGGAAAATGCACTCTGACACCAGGACAGTAGGTCAGAACATCTCTACCAAGGCTGTTGGCTACAACATGAGAAATGATATCACAAACGGCTACAAACACACAGAAGGTAAAGACTGCGTGTTAATGTTAATGTAAGTAGTAATCCTTAAAAAGGAATACTGATTCTCAGCCCCGGTTTGAATGAATGATGGGTATTTTCCCAACAGGTACTACAAAGGAGAGGGCAGTCTTCAGACGTGCACTCAACAGAGTGAACTCAGGAGACGATCAGGAAGGTGACAGCAGAGAGGAGCTGCTGAAGGTGGAGATGAAATTCGAAGAGGTAAAAACCAAGTTGCTGAGGGGAAATGTGCATCTTTATGAGGTATAATGTCCACCATGTTCACCAGTTACGTTTAGGGTGTTAGCACGCTAACATTTGCCAATTTGTACTGAACACAAATGACAAACTTCCATCAGTTGTGCAGGTCTTATTGGACAAAGTGAAATTTTCAATTCATGATGGCGCCGTGTTAAGTTATGAGATCACTAAACGTATTAACATCTATCGACTGGGACTCATGAATGTCTGTAAAAGACAATCCATCCAATAATAATTGAGATATTTCAGTCTTGGCCAAACCTGATTATAGTCCTCAAAGGAACGTATTGAAAACAGTATTGTCAGGCGTCATATCAGCATTAGTACTGAACATTTCAACAGTAACCAGCTCTGGATAGAAGTCATTCTAATGAGTGCAACAGGAGATACATAAATAATCATTTGCAAAATTTACAACAGGAAGGTTTCATTACAAAACATTATTCATAAAAAACACAACAGAAAAGCGTCATGGGGCCACATTTGGATTTCATGGGAAGTAAAAATCGGTTGTCGTTTTCTTTATTAAGAAAAACATCCCTGATCTTTTGTTTTTTCTACACCAGGAGACCAAGATGCTGAGTGGGCAGGACATTAAGCTGAAGCTGAAGCTGACCAACAAAGATCGTACCAATAAGACAATGTCCATCCGTGTCAACGCCCAGGCCATGAGGTACAACGGCAAACCAGCAAGCAACATGCAGAGTGCAGTCCAGGAGAGGATGCTCCTGTCTGGACAAGGTCTACATTTATTCTCTTATACTTTGGCTCAATACTATGTTCCATTATAACCCACCATCAAACTGAACTAATTTGTTTTTATACCGAAGCAAAAACATTTCATTGTGATTTTGTGTATTTTGATTAGTACTGCATACTATAAAAGCTGTAAAAGTCTCAATTCATAATCTAAAATATAATCTGGATTGTTCCTGTTTCTTTGCCACACCTGCGAACACCTGAATGCATGGTGACATACCTTCACTTTCCCGCCTCTCTGTGTCCCACAGACGTGATCCTACCTATTCACATCCCGTTCTCAGCCTACAGTAAATACATGGCGGGCTGTGACAGTATGAAGGTTTCAGTCGTGGCCATTGACAAACAGCAGGAAGACGACATCTATGAGACTGAGACTGACATCACCCTGGAGGACCCTGCCATCTCTATGAAGGTCAGAAGAATGCTCTGATGCTAACATGCTGATGTTTAGCAAGTACAGTATGTTTACCACCTTAGTGTAGCGTGTTAGCATGCTCGCTAGTTCTAATCAGCACAAGTACAGCTGAGGCTGATGGGAATGTCTTTAGTTTTGCAGGTATTAAACCAAAGTACTGGACAAACTGACCTGACGATGGCGCTACATGAAATGTTACCGCATATGCAAAGGTGTGTGTATGCACCTGTGTGTGCCATGTAAAGTACACTAATGATGTTCTATGTGTGTTTTAGCTTTTGGGTGAGGCCCGCCTGTACCGTACAATGACTATGGAGGTGGAATTTACAAACCCACTCAATGAGACGCTGAGAAACTGCTCTCTGACTGTCATCGGATGTGGCCTTTTCAAATCAGACTATGTAGAAAGGTTAGTATGTGGTTACCATGTTTAAATCTACTATGTGAGTCATTCTCGAAGGTATCATACAATTACGGATTTCAGCAGCAGCTTCTCTCTAAAGCTGCTGACTTGTTGGCAGCCATATTTTTAAACTTTGGACAGCGCCAGGCTACTAGTGTCCCGTCTTTATGCTAAGCTAAGATAATCGCCTCAGGGCTACAGAGAGTGGCATATTTTCCAAAATGGTGCACTATTTCTTTTAAATACAAAATAAGCTGTAGAGAGAAATCATGTGACCTGCACGATAATGCACCACTTTAATGTTTTATGCTGTTCTGGAACTTCAGTGTCAACAATAAACTTAAAGAAAATAATTCAAACATGCTAAAGTTGACGTAACGTGATGTGAAAGTTAGTGTGGTTATCAGAATCTGATCATTTAAGTGTGTGTCTGTTATCAGCAATGTCAGAGAGATGATGCCAAATACCACACTGAAGCTTCAGATCCTAACGACCCCCTACAAGGCCGGACTGAAGACTGTGGTGGCCGACTTCGACTGCAGCGCCTTCAGGGACGTAAAGGGAAGCTGCACTGTCGACGTCAAACCCTGAAGCTCCCAACTTCCTGTTAGCCTTGTGTTTATGCTGCCGTCTCTGATTAAGGCTTATTAGGCAGGATATTATTGGACTCATTATTATTCATGCTGTGGTGTAGGTTTTTTTTTTCCATATATACAAAATGTCAAATATTTTATTGTTCCAGCTTCTCAAATATGAGAAATTATTTTCTCTGTTTGTAAACTGAAAATCATTTGAACGGTCTGTAATTTTGGGCTTCTGGGAAAAACAGTTTTCACGATTTTCTGAAATTTTATAGACGGCAACTGGGACAGGGTACTTTCCTTCATGCTTGAGTTTGACTACACTTTTCATTTAGAACGGACTATTGGTTTACACATTAGTTGTATTAACTTACAAAAAACAAATGAAACCATGCAAGGCTGGTGAGAAATGTCGGATGTGAGATCGATAGTCTCTTAATAATCTTCACCTTTACAAATATGAAATATATCAGTGAAATCATGATTGTAATTGTAGAAGTATTCAATTGGAGAACATATACAGAGTTGATTGGTGGTGAATTCTACATTTGTTTAATAAAAGTGTGTTTTAAATCAAGTACTGTCTCTTGATGTCTTGACTTCACACGTTCATTTTTCTTCTCAGAACTTCCCAAATAAAGGATTATTGGCCTTTATGTTTAACAGCAGATTGCCTTCATGTTTTTAGTAAAAATCAAACAAACTAGGTAATAGATGTGAAACGGAAAAAAGAACAGAAACATGTTGAAATACTTCAGCAGGAAATGTATCGTCAGGAGAAGCGGCTGGTCAGCAGGAGCAGTGCTGAACATCATGGCTGCACAGAAAGAAAACAGCACCACCGACAGAAACCCACACTGCAGCAACACAAGGTGAATATAGAAAAGATAATGCTAGGGTTAAGACATATTTACTGTCCACAAATCCCATAAAAAGACCAAAACCAACAATGTGTTAACTCGTCTCTCAGGACTTCCTGTCTGTCTGTCTCTCAGCCCATTGGTCCCTACTGAAGACATACACTATATTGCCAAAAGTATTCACTCACCCATCCAAATAATTGATTGATGATTGATGAATCAGGTGTTCCAATCACTTCCATGGCCACAGGTGTATAAAATCATGCACCAAGGCATGCAGACTGTTTCTACAAACATTTGTGAAAGAATGGGTCGTTCTCAGGAGCTCAGTGCATCCAAGCCGTACATCACCAAGTGCACTGCAAAGCGTCGGATGCAGTGGTGTAAAGCACGCCGCCACTGGACTCTAGAGCAGTGGAGACGCGTTCTCTGGAGAGACGAATCGCGCTTCACCGTCTGGCGATCTGATGGACGAGTCTGGGTTTGGCGGTTGCCAGGAGAACGGTACTTGTCTGACCGCATTGTGCCAAGTGTAAAGTTTGGTGGAGGGGGGATTATGGTGTGGGGTTGTTTTCCAGGAGCTGGGCTTGGCCCCTTAGTTCCAGTGAAAGGAACTCTGAATGCTTCAGCATACCAAGAGATTTTGGACAATTCCATGCTGCCAACTTTGGGAAAGCCTTCCCAGAAGATTTGAAGCTGACATCATATTAAACCCTATGAATTAAGAATGGGATGTCACTTAAGTTCATATACGAGTCAAGGCAGGTGAGCCAATACTTTTGGCAATATAGTGTATTTGTTAGTTGGAGATATTCATTGTTGCTTTTGGTCTTTTGTCGACAGAAATAAACATACGGATCACCAGACGTATCCTTTAAAAAGAAATCCCTGATGAAGTTAAACCATCATACGTCCTGTATGTGCACAGAGGAGCGTGGTGAAGCATAAACATCCACAACCCAGTTTACAGTCACTCCTGGAGCTGGATGTGTTTGTGTTTGGTCACTCTTATCTCTGCAAGCAGTCACACACAAACAAGGTCATTTAAGGGCACATTTAGTTTCACACAAGCATGTATCGTACACACACCTGCAGAAGACATCTTGATGACTTGTCATTTTGCACTACGGATTAAACAGTTGTGTTACAGAAAGAAACCTTTACATTACAGTTTCACGATCAGTTCTGTGGCTGTCATACAGAAGCAGGAAATGAACACACTAGATTAGATTTTCATCTGATGAACTGATATCAGGGCCCGCATTGACAAACCACCCGCATGCTTGTCGGACTCTGTGAACTCTCTCTGAGGTCATGTGGGTCTGCCAGATTTCCTGACCACAGCTAAGTTTAAGATTGAAAAAGTTATGTCTCATTTGCAGGAGGACGGTTGGATGACACGAGTTGACTTATTCCCATAGACTCAGTCTGTACTGTAGGTGTGCATACGAGACCGACAAACTCAGGACGGGACGTGTCGTTTGGAGAAGCAGCACAGCCAATAGAAACTTCAGAAGACAGAAAGACTCAAAGATTCATTTCATTATCCTGCTTAGTGTCCTGCAAACATTAAAGTGACGGGATCACAGAGGAATTTTACTTTAGAAAAATGATATACTTCCATCTCTTAAATAGTGAATCTGGGTTTATTACAAAAGAAATCAGGTTTAAGAAAATTCACAATATCTATAAAATAAAGACGCTGTCATCTTTTATATGGTGTAATTCCACTGTCCCTCGAGAGGATGCTTTGACTGCCAGACTGATTTATCTCTTTAGCTCTGGTATGAGCCCAACTTTCCAGTCCACATATCTCTGCACAGAGCATGACTGATTATATATCTGTGTGCAGGAAGACGGTGGCTCAACAACAACACTGAAACCTTTACTTTCACTCACAACGCTCAACCTGAAAACATCCAAAAAGACACACACTCTTTCCTGTTTCAACACAATAACGCCTCAGTGCACAAAGCAGCTTCATATAGAGGTGATTTTCCCAGTTTGGTGAGGAAAAGACCTCGACTGACCTGCACAGAGTCCTGACCTCAACTTCATCCAACACCTTTGGGATGAACTGGAACACCGACTGGGAGCCAGACCTCAAAGCCCAGTGATGCTCTTGTGGCTGAATGGGAACAAATCCCTGCAGCAGGTTCAACATCTGGAGGAAAGCCTGAAACCAGAAGAGAGGAGGCTGTTGTAGCAGCACATATGGTGGTAGTGTTTGAGTGTCCACATATTTTTGGCCATGTGGTGCATCTACACTCACACGCACTTGTTTAACTTATGCATCTCCGAATGGGACTTTGGTATGCAAGCAAAGATTATCTACCTCATTCACAACTGTCAGCTGGTTTTAGTAAAATGCAGTCTAACTGAACTGGAGTCTGGCACAAACAAAAATGTGTCGTTTCAGTACGGCATCACCACCTGCTGGTTAGAGCCACAACTGCCACTAATATCAGCGCTGCTGCCGTTATCACCACAAATACCACGACTGAAGCAGTCGCAGTAATACTTCCTGTGCAGCCTGCAGAGTGCCACCTCAGACATCTCCCTAAACACCATCATTCAATCACTTTTTCTCCTTTTTAATAATAAAAACTATAATTTAATTTAACACTTGCATTCATTTGACAGCAACAAAAATATGTGATTTCAGTTAGACTTTAAATTGAAATCAACAATCCGAAAATGGAACGTACAATGGCATTTTTAAATTGATCAATATATTAACCGACTATGACTAAACGTTGTAAAAGTTATCATTCCGGCGGCACACTTTAGGCTCCATCAATAGCAATAACCACATCTGCCTCTCTCACCACCACATCTGGCCCTTTTACTACCACATCTTAAAAAGATCAATTACATGTTAAATAGTTCAACATTTTGTTATCATTTGCCTGCTACAGTTCATGTATATTTGATTTATCTTATTCGATTCTCATGTCTGTAAGTGTGTCTGAAGAGCTCAATTACAGAGTGATAGTGCCACCTAGTGTCCTTTTTGCATACATGCATTTCTTAAAGTAACTGAACCTCATGAAATGTTTTTTAGTCATCGTTTTACACCAAAAGAAGATTATTTTATTTTTCATTTAAGTTTCAGCGTGTTCACGTTCCAGGTAAAGAGAGGGGTTTTATTTTGTTGCACTTAAGTATTTTTAATTTTTAGTTCCAGAGAGGAAAACCCCTTTCTCCTAACTACACAGAAAATAATAAGATATAAAAAAGGTAGCCTAAATATTTCATTTTTCCAGTTTTATGGCAAACCTTTCCTACAAAGTATAAGATCCTTTTAGTTTTACATTTCACAACACCTAATCAATTTTAGAAAGTCGCTTTGATTTCCACATTTTGATTTCCTTTTTGCACATAAACCATTTCAATTTTTTAAATGATTTATGTTCTGATTTACATTTATGTGTGTACTTTTTGGCTACTTTTTTAAGACTACAATAAAAAGACTGCAGCCGGCACAACTATAGTTTAGTTAGTTATTTCAATTCAGTGGGATCCTTAAAGTCCAACAACAGTGAAAGAGGGGCTTAATGTGGTCTAGTTTTTTATCCCACAGAGGACTTCTGTTGCCCCATTGAACAGAATAATAGTTATGGTGGTGTTTCTGATGAAGACGGTTCATGCGGCTGTTGTCTTCTGTTTCTGCTGAAAGGAGATTGAGAAGCTCACCAACTAAACTAACAACATGAGTCTGTTAATAATAGCTGGAGGAAGTAAATTAATTAATTACTGCTGTAGATGTTTCAGGCTGAGCTCATTTGAACTACTGTATACTGTTGGGTAGTTGAATCTACAGTGGAAGGGGAACAAATTCCCAGACCAGTCAGGGAAAGTCCCCAGTATACAGCTGCAATCAGAACTTGGCTGAACTGTGTCACCTCTCTATAGACACAGTGTGTGGAGGTGGGAGGACTGCTGCACCTCCACTGAAAATAATAAGACTTCCTTCACAGTCTCAGTTAATCTTTGATGTACAGTTACTCTGTTTGCTTAATGTCACTGTTCAATAAAGGACGACTGGGACTGCCTTGTGCCTTGGAGTGGTTTGTTTTGGCAGATTTCATGACGCTCTGATCTCGGACGGTAAGCTTTTCTTGGTGTATTTTCTAGGGCTGCAACTAACTTATTACTTTCTTTATTGATTAATCTGCTGATTATTTAGATTAGTTGTAAAATGTTATAAAATGTCAGAAATTGGCAAAATCCTCAAATGTCTTGTTTTGTATTCAGTTTGCAATTATATCAAACAAATTGGAGGACTAATAGATTCATCAACTTATCATTTACAATATTTTCCTTGATTTATAAAATCAAGACTATGTATCAGCAATATCTAAAAGACAATATTATTTGTATGTTTTCCTCACTTGAAGTGAAAAATGTAACCTCTTAATCCATAACCAGGTCTATTTCTGAAAGGTGTACATAAGTAAAAGTTTTAATTCACAGATGTGGAACTATTGATGTAATTAAATACTCAATACATATACAACTTTACCTGAAATTGGCCCAAAGAGGCTTCCATTGTACTGGCATCAAATATTAAAAGCTTTGTTGTGACAAAAGGAAAATGTTGAAATACAAAAAGGTATATTAGAGAGCTGTTGGTTATCAAGCCTAGCCTCCTAGATATGAGTGGGGTGGACAAAATAATAGAAACACCTGTCAGTATAATGAAATACAGTTCAACAGCAACACAAAACTGAATCAACGAAAACTGAACATTCAAGCCTTCATGAAGGGAGGATTTATTGCAGGACTGTTGTATCAGACTGCATTAGTTTTAGCTAGGTGTACCTAATAAACTGGCAACTGAGTGAATACACAGCAGACAGGTGTAGCTATACCAAAGAAATGATGAAGTAAAATGTGTGTTGTGATGCCAGAAACAGTCAACAGAAACCCGAAACCACACAAACGGACACAAGTTAATTTAGCTAACTATGACTGTTAGCTTAGCTAGTCTGCTGCTGTAGCTAGCCTATCCATCATGATAAAGTAACTAGCTAAGTTAGCCAACAGCAAATATGCGAGCATTAGCCTAAGTTAGCTAGCCAAACACACCAACACAACAAACACGACAAAACTAGCAAGCGACTGACATTTAACGGCAAAACTTAGCTAAGTTACTCACCATTTTCCTTGATTTGAGGATGCCACATTAAACCCGCTAAATCCTGAATGAACAGAAACTCCACATCTTCTCCAACATGACATGACTCCGTGATTTCAGCCGAGATGCACAACCATGACAGTTAGCTTGTTAGCTCGTCATGCATTTAGCTAGCATGTCTCCTGCAGGGAGGCAACACAGTGATGTGAGGATACCTGTGGTGCAAAGTATATTTACTCAACTACTGTACTTACATACAAATTCGAGGTTCTTGTACTTCACTTGAGTATTTATTTTTTGCTACTTTATACTTCAACTACACCAGATTTTTGGAGGGAAATGTTGTACTTGACTCTATCATATTTATAGGCGGTGGTGGGAGAAGTACTCAGATGTTTTACTCAAGTAAAAGTACCAATACAACAGTTCTTCTTCCACCACTGGAGGATGGAGGCGTCCCAAAGGTGTCCCAAAGTGTTCAGTATAAAGACATATTTACTGTGCACCAGGTGTATAAGCAGGTAATGCTTTATGACACTGTGTGAAAGACAAATATATTTTCATTCTTTCTAAACCAGCAAATCTATACAAGCACTTCCTTCAAGGAAACCGTTGCTTCAAGGGTCATGCTGGTGATTGCACATGTTTAAACTCACTTACTGCAAATCTCGTTTCCTTTATAATACTGCTGGCTAATTCTAAAAACGTGCTGTAATGATTTCTGAATTTACCTGTCCTTCCTTCCTGGATGGGCGCCAGGTTTCAATTGGCGTCCATTCAGGAACCTGATTTTCTTTGTGTGTACACAAAAGAGGCTTACAGCTACAATATGAGTGGCATGGGAAAACACCACAGCTCCGGCAGTGGTGGTGGTTCAGGAATCATTAACATCCCTTTTCACCCCTCACTATGTGTACAATTTGAACATTTCTAACTTTAATGCCCCCCCAGTGGTGTCAGCAATGCATGTTGCAACTATGAGTATAAAGTGGTGAAAGCAACACATGGACTACACCCATTTTCACAGTGATTGTCTCTCTTTTTTCTACAAATTTGATTAATTTGAAAGGCACACCTGGTGTCCCAAATATATATACATCAAGTCTTACAAATGAAATGACAAAATACGTTCTATGTACAGTGCATCCGGAAAGTATTCACAGCGCTTCACTTTTTCCACATTTTGTTATGTTGCAGCCTTATACCAAAATGGATTAAATTCATTTTTTTCCTCAAAATTCTACACACAACACCCCATAATGACAACGTGAAAAAAGTTTTTGAGATTTTTGCAAATTTATTAAAAATAAAAAACCTGAGAAATCACATGTACATAAGTATTCACAGCCTTTGCTCAATACTTTGTTGATGCACCTTTGGCAGCAATTACAGCCTCAAGTCTTTTTGAATATGATGCCACAAGCTTGGCACACCTATCTTTGGGCAGTTTCACCCATTCCTCTTTGCAGCACCTCTCAAGCTCCATCAGGTTGGATGGGAAGCGTCGGTGCACAGCCATTTTCAGATCTCTCCAGAGATGTTCAATCGGATTCAAGTCTGGGCTCTGGCTGGGCCACTCAAGGACATTCACAGAGTTGTCCTGAAGCCACTCCTTTGATATCTTGGCTGTGTGCTTAGGGTCGTTGTCCTGCTGAAAGATAAACCGTCGCCCCAGTCTGAGGTCAAGAGCGCTCTGGAGCAGGTTTTCATCCAGGATGTCTCTGTACTTTGCTGCATTCATCTTTCCCTCTATCCTGACTAGTCTCCCAGTTCCTGCCGCTGAAAAACATCCCCACAGCATGATGCTGCCACCACCATGCTTCACTGTAGGGATGGTATTGGCCTGGTGATGAGCGGTGCCTGGTTTCCTCCAAACGTGACGCCTGGCATTCACACCAAAGAGTTCAATCTTTGTCTCATCAGACCAGAGAATTTTGTTTCTCATGGTCTGAGAGTCCTTCAGGTGCCTTTTGGCAAACTCCAGGCGGGCTGCTATGTGCCTTTTACTAAGGAGTGGCTTCCGTCTGGCCACTCTACCATACAGGCCTGATTGGTGGATTGCTGCAGAGATGGTTGTCCTTCTGGAAGGTTCTCCTCTCTCCACAGAGGAACTCTGGAGCTCTGACAGAGTGACCATCGGGTTCTTGGTCACCTCCCTGACTAAGGCCCTTCTCCCCCGATTACTCAGTTTAGATGGCCGGCCAGCTCTAGGAAGAGTCCTGGTGGTTCCGAACTTCTTCCACTTACGGATGATGGAGGCCACTGTGCTCATTGGGACCTTCAAAGCAGCAGAAATTTTTCTGTAACCTTCCCCAGATTTGTGCCTCGAGACAATCCTGTCTCGGAGGTCTACAGACAATTCCTTTGACTTCATGCTTGGTTTGTGCTCTGACATGCACTGTCAACTGTGGGACCTTATATAGACAGGTGTGTGCCTTTCCAAATCATGTCCAATCAACTGAATTTACCACAGGTGGACTCCAATTAAGCTGCAGAAACATCTCAAGGATGATCAGTGGAAACAGGATGCACCTGAGCTCAATTTTGAGCTTCATGGCAAAGGCTGTGAATACTTATGTACATGTGATTTCTTAGTTTTTTATTTTTAATAAATTTGCAAAAATTTCAAAAAAACTTTTTTCACATTGTCATTATGGGGTGTTGTGTTTAGAATTTTGAGGAAAAAAATTAATTTAATCCATTTTGGAATAAGGGTGTAACATAACAAAATGTGGAAAAAGTGAAGCGCCGTGAATACTTTCCGGATGCACTGTAATTGCCCCCCAGAACACATTTAAGCATTTTCAGATCTGACACTAACGACATGACTTCCAAAGTCTGTTACAAAGCTCTGATGAAAATAATTCTGATGTTCTTTAGAGATGTGACAACGCCATGGTTAAGGTATTAGGGTTAGGGGTAAAATAGCAGCTTCATTAAGGTTGGGGACCAGTCGTGATCATGGTTAAAAAACTCCAATAATTACTGCCCAACCATCAGCCTCTAAAACAACGTTACACTATGTCCTCCTTTGTTCACGATAAGAGTTATTACCACAACAGGTAGTCGTCTTCATCACTTAAACGTTAACATATGTTGTTACTGGGTATTTGCTGAAACCCCTGATGCAGTTATTTTTCTTGCTGTTGTTGGTATTACCGTCTCCTCCAAATGCAACCCGTCACTTGTGGTTTTCCTCAAGGTTTAGTTCTCATTATCTTCCACTATATGCTGATGATACCCGATTATACAAAAAAGCTTACGCATTTTTAACTGGTATGAAGAAAACTGCAGACAAGTTGATGCTGAGCTGAAGCTAAAGAGATTTTAATCACATTTGTTTTTGATTCCTCTCTGAAATGGATTCAATGATGATGGTGATAGAAGTGGTTGAGAATCATGTGACTTTATTTTACAGTCCTGGTTTAGTGTTTATCCAAAATATCCAAACACAACAATGCAACAAAGTTCACTTTACTCTAACAACTGTTGGTGCAGTTGTGCTAAAGTAAACTGTAATTTTTTTAACAATTCTTTGTTCTTTCCTCTGACCAAATAATACACAGTGTGTGATGATGACATCCCCAAAGAGATGGTGTCTCCTGCCCCTCGCTGCCTTCCTCCTCCTGTCCTTCGTTCCCACAGTGGCTAAAGTGGTGGATTCAATGTCCGACTGTGCCGAGTTTCTTCTTGAGAAAACTCCACCACAGGTCCCAGGAATCTTGGAGGGTGGTAACATCAAGGACCAGAACCGATACAAACCCATTTGCCAGACATTCAAGAACGATAAAAGGTTTGTGACTCTCTACGACACCCAGAACAAGATTCCAGTGTTTTCTGCTTACAAGTACAGAGGGGAACAAGACAAGGGAAGACCTCGTACCCCGTGGAAGATAGAGCCAGAGGTATGTTTTTCTTTCTTTCCCTAATGAAAATACAATCATTAATTATTAGTGTGGCCACCATTGAAACTATTTCAGACACTGATGCAGTGTAACTACTGTCAGACAGTATTGCACCTTTTATATTACTATACTGATCAGTAAGATGACCTTTCAGTGTTGTTTTAATCAGTGTTAGGGTGTAATATGAGGGTTGCTTATTTTCTGTTGTAAAGTAACATAAACTGTGGGAATTCACAAAATGTGAACTGTCAGATTAAATCAGATTATTTGGGTTACTTTGGCATCATCAAAATCTGCAAAAACTTTCTTGTGGTTTAATGTATCACACCGATAATATGAATACCACTGAACTTCTGCAGCTTGAAGAAAGAAACACCAACAACATGAGGGACGACAGATACATCCACCAGGCCAGTGACATGGATTATAAAAATGTCAAAGGCTATAATAGGGGCCATTTATTTCCGACTTCTCATGCATTTGATAAAAATGATAAAATCTCAACGTTCACCCTGACAAACATCGTTCCACAAGCAGTGTCTTTCAACAGTGGCAGCTGGCAAAAAATGGAGAAGTGCATCAAATGTGTCCTGCAAAAGTACTGCATCAACAACAATGATGTCATTGAAGGCTTTGTAGTGACCGGGGCCAAGCCCAGCAGTGACAACAAACTCAACAACAAAATAAATATACCCTCCATTCTCTGGTCCGCATTCTGCTGTTACAGTCACAACATGAAAAAGTGGCTAGCGAGTGCACACTGGGGCAACAACATTGCAGAACAATCTAAATCTAAATATCTGCAGACAAAGACTTTGACAGAACTCCATCAGGAACTGAGATTTCAGGTGTTTCCCAGAACAAAGTGTCCTCTGCACACAACTGTTGCTGAGTTCTACCCAGAAATGAATGCTGAAAAAGACTGCCAATGCCCAAGCCAAGCTCCAACTACATCTGCCCCTCCAACTACCATGACTGTTCCCACAACTACTAAACCCCAAACTACTACCATTCCACCAACAACCACAGTCCCTACAACCACCACCAAAACTACAACTACTTCTCCAACTACTACAAGAGTTACTGCTACCACTACCACAACTACAACTACCACCAGAACAACAAAGAAGAAAGAGAATGATTCAGAAAATAATGAGGACAATGGGCAGGGAGGAAATCAGGGAGGACAAGGAGGAGGAGGTGGTGCGCTGGCAGGAGGTGGTGGTGCGCTGGCAGGAGGTGGTGCACTGGCAGGAGGTGGTGCGCTGGCAGGAGGTGGTGCACTGGCAGGTGGTGGTGCCCTGGGAGGTGGTGGTGCGCTGGGAGGTGGTGGTGAACTGGGAAAAAATGCCACTACCACATTTGCCCCTCTTACTTCTACATCTGGCCGTGCCAGTACTAGCATTCCCTCAACTACTGCTTCTTCCACTATAAGTACCACTGTACCTGCAACTACAGAAACACAGACAATTACCATTATATTAACAACCACTGCCCCACCAATCACAACATCTCTCCAATCAACAATAACTGTCATTCCTACAACTATTAAACCCCAAACTAACACAACTACCCAGACGTCAACAACAACCATTCCTACAACTATTAAACCCCAAACTAACTCAACTACCCAGACGTCAACATCCATTCCTACAGCGTCTGAACCCCAAACTAACACAACTACCCAGACGTCAACAACATCCATTGCTACAGCGTCTGAACCCCAAACTAACACAACTACCCAGACGTCAACAACATCCATTGCTACAGCGTCTGAACCCCAAACTAACACAACTACCCAGACATCAACAACAACCATTCCTACAACTATTAAACCCCAAACTAACTCAACTACCCAGACATCAACAACAATCATTCCTACAACTATTAAACCCCAAACTAACACAACTACCCAGACATCAACAACAATCATTCCTACAACTATTAAACCCCAAACTAACACAACTACCCAGACATCAACAACAACCATTCCTACAACTATTAAACCCCAAACTAACACAACTACCCAGACGTCAACAACATCCATTCCTACAGCGTCTGAACCCCAAACTAACTCAACTACCCAGACGTCAACAACATCCATTCCTACAGCGTCTGAACCCCAAACTAACACAACTACCCAGACGTCAACAACAGCCATTTCTACAGCGTCTGAACCCCAAACTAACACAACTACCCAGACGTCAACAACATCCATTCCTACAGCGTCTGAACCCCAAACTAACACAACTACCCAGACATCAACAACAACCATTCCTACAACTATTAAACCCCAAACTAACTCAACTACCCAGACATCAACAACAACCATTCCTACAGCGTCTGAACCCCAAACTAACACAACTACCCAGACGTCAACAACAACCATTCCTACAGCGTCTGAACCCCAAACTAACACAACTACCCAGACGTCAACAACATCCATTCCTACAACTATTAAACCCCAAACTAACTCAACTACCCAGACGTCAACAACATCCATTCCTACAGCGTCTGAACCCCAAACTAACTCAACTACCCAGACGTCAACAACATCCATTCCTACAGCGTCTGAACCCCAAACTAACTCAACTACCCAGACGTCAACAACATCCATTCCTACAGCGTCTGAACCCCAAACTAACACAACTACCCAGACGTCAACAACAACCATTCCTACAGCGTCTGAACCCCAAACTAACACAACTACCCAGACGTCAACAACATCCATTCCTACAGCGTCTGAACCCCAAACTAACACAACTACCCAGACATCAACAACAACCATTCCTACAACTATTAAACCCCAAACTAACTCAACTACCCAGACGTCAACGACATCCATTCCTACAGCGTCTGAACCCCAAACTAACTCAAGTACCCAGACATCAACAACAACCATTCCTACAGCGTCTGAACCCCAAACTAACTCAACCAATCAGACTTCAGTGACAATCATTCCCAAAACTTCTGACGCCCAAACCAACATAACAGCTAAGCACCTCAACATTGCCAC
Organism: Enoplosus armatus; assembly: GCF_043641665.1. Taxonomy (NCBI): domain Eukaryota; kingdom Metazoa; phylum Chordata; class Actinopteri; order Centrarchiformes; family Enoplosidae; genus Enoplosus; species Enoplosus armatus. Next base: position 1,370,638 of record NC_092202.1, on the reverse strand, counting down.
TTATAGCCCTCCGTCTTCTTCAGCTCCTTCTTCAGCCTCTTACTTATTATGTCCATACATATTTTGTATATTGTTTTGCTGACACCTGATTCACAGCTGGCAGTACAATAATATTGGATGATGCCAATGTCCAGAGCCAGTATAAGAATGCATTTCCGTCTCATAACAGTCGTCAGAAGTGACCCTTAATGAAAATGTAACCTTGAAGACGAGTACCAATACAACAACGTAAAAAATACTTTGAAAACGTCTCCTGTGACTGATATGTTATTTTACAGTATATGACTGAATATTATTAGATTGTTTACACTGATGCATTGACGTGTAACCATCATTTTACCGCTGGTTTTTTACTACTTTAGGAAGCAGTCGGCAGGTAGAACTTCTTCTGTGGAAGTTATGTTTATATATGTTTGTTAGATAAGAGGTCTTAGTTTAATAGTTTGTGATTTCATTGAATAAGTGAATTAATAGTAATTTGTTAAAAGACAGCTAATAACCATTTGATTAAATTCATGTTGATGTAAGAAAGTAAGCTTTTGTGAAGCTTTCTGTAGCTTTAAGATGGAAATAACATCCTGGATGTCTCAAACACCGACACCTCCAGACACAAGTGGTAGTTTGGTCATTTCCTTTGTTGCATGCGGAACTTGCAACAAAGGAAATGACTGAAACTTACTGCACTACTGTATTTCCGGTCTATTTTATTTAATTTTATGTATTTTATTCAATCTAATTTTTAAAATCTTAATTGATTTTTATTCTGTTTTTTTTATTGCTTATTGTTTTTGAATGTCATTCTAATAGTCTCTGTGTTTGAAGTTCTGATAAAACAAATCTGGCAAGAAGCCACAACTGCAAAATATGTAACATGTGTTGTATTTCATAAGATTATCATGTAACTACCACTGTCAAATAAATGAGGTGGAGTAACAAGTATAAAGCAGCATTAAATGGAAATAAAGTACCTCAAAATCCACCACTGCTGTTATTAACACTTCTGCTATTGTCTTTATTAATACTACAATAAATTATAATTATAACAGGAGATAAATTAATGATGATAATGATCTTCAGTCAAAACTAGTAAGAAATTTAAACTTTTGCAAATATATCATCCAGAGTTTCATTAGCTACATCACCGTTAATCACCAAGTGCAACAGATTAATAATAATGACCATTAACGGTGTTGTCTTGGGCACTGGTTCTGTGTGTGTGTGTGTGTGTGTGTGTGTCAGTAGTATCCGATGCAGAGCTGTGTTTGTGTGCGTGCAGCCGTGCATGAACAGCTCTGCTAATGTGGAAGGGGAGGCGAGACGTCATGGATCAGAGGTGAAAACACACACACACACGCGTGCACACACACACACACACACACACACACACACACACACACACACACACACACACACACACACACACAGAGGCTGTAGTCAGAAGTCAGCAGGACAGTAGACAGAGCAGCTGTACGTTGAACAGTACTGGTTGTAGTACTTTGGCAGTAAAAGGTGGAGTAGTATTGCAGTTATAACAGTTGTTGCGTGGTGCTGGGTGTCATATTAATAGCCCTAATAACGGTAACAGTATTATTAACAGTAACAACAGAAGTTTGTTTGCAGGAAGAGAAGTCAGTGATTCTACATGACTCCATCCGAGGTAAGACAACATCCTTCTACTTCTGTCAGGTTTTTCGGAGGATTGATGGCGTTATCAGGGAGATAACAGCAGAGAGAGAGATCACGTAGAACTAGTAAGAATAAAATGGGATGTTTTATTTTGAGCTCCACCTGATGGTCAGAGGAACACATCTGTAGTCATAAAACCATCACTGAAAGTAGAGGTCAAACTGGGGCTGGGTGGTCCTGGTCCTGGACGTCAGACTGTCCAGGTCAGAAACTGAAGAGGATAAATTAAAGGAATAGTTGGACAATTTGGAAAGCTGGGAAACTCTCTGGCGGAGAGTTAGTTGAGATGATTGATATAAGTCTCATGTCTCCACTTCCTGGAAACCCACAACAGTTAAAACCATCTGAGAAGTTCACAGGTGAAAAGTCTCTTTGGTGGAGCTGACAGACATCCGAAACGTGACAAGGAGCCACAACTAGACACTGACCACCAACCCGAGAGGGTCGGGAAGCCCTGCTTTAATCTTTACTCCAGTAAAAGTACTTTCAGCAGGACGATGATCTGATTGGATGATGATGGTTTTTATCATCTCTCTTTTGCTTTCCTCTCTCCCAGTCTTCCTCTCCTCCTCCTCCTCTTGTTTTTCCTCCCCCTTTTCTTCCCTCCTCCCTCGACAGTAAGCTGATCTTTTCTAGCCACAGTAAAGGTCAAAGGTCAGGAGGAATTTGTAACAACAGGAAGTGTGAATGTAACTCATGAATCTTTAATAACACAAGCAAACTGTTCTGGATGATGGATTTATCAGTGTGTGTGTGTGTGTGTGTGTGTGTGTGGATGAATGATTAAGAAGTTCAGTTATTGAAGAAATTGATTTATTATTGATAAGATTATGGAAGCCAATAATGACAGCTAATTGCATTATTGATTAGGCCCGATAATGCAGCTGCTGTGGTTCCACAACACTATTATGAGATTATGTAGGTCTGACACACACACACACACACACACACACACACACACACACACACACACACTTTTCCATCCCTCTCGTCTTCATAATTTTTTCCTGTCTTTGTGTACGGGTGAATGTGTTCCTGTATTAATATTTTATTGATATTAAACTGTTTTAATAAACCTTTACACTTCCTGTCCAGATGTCGTGGCGTTCGTCTTTCCGCTGCTCAAAGTTTCGCCACGTTTTCGGGAAGCCGTGCACGAAGGAGCACAGCTACGACGGGGTGCCAATCACACGCAGCGTCCACGACAACCACTACTGCTCAGCCAATCCCTGCTTCATCGCCGTGGTGACCGAGTGCGCCGGGGGCGGGTCCTTCTTAGTCCTGCCCATCCATCATGTGTGTAGTCCAGTGTCATCAAATTCAAGTCAATGAGCTCTTCCTGTTGTAAACAAACATAGTGCTCCATTGTTTCATCACATGATGAAAGAATACATTATGTTTTTGCTGCGACTGTACTACAAGAGGAAATGACTGCCGCTCTCTCGCTCTCAGACTGGCCGGGTGGACCCTCAGCACCCGAGGGTGTGCGGTCACAGTGGGAGGGTCCTGGAGGTCAAGTGGAACCCGTTTGATGATCACTGCATCGCCTCGTGCTCAGAGGATTGCACTGTAAGCGCTGTCCCACTCGTAGACAATCCTATCTTTGAGTTTTAGACGTTGGGTGTGAGGACATTTTGTCTTACGGCTGTAGGTGGGTTCAGAGGTGTATTGTGTCAATGAGGGTCCTCACAAGTATAGTACACACAACCCAGTATGTGTGTGTGTGTGTGTGCAGGTGAAGATCTGGGACATCCCGGTCTGCGGCGTCCAACAAAACCTCACCAAGGCCAGGAAGACTCTGATTGGTCACTCCAGGAGGGTGGGGCTCATTGAGTGGCATCCGACAGCTGAGAACCTGCTGCTGAGCTCCGCCTACGACTACAAGGTCAGGAACCTCATTGGTCAGTGGCAGTCAGAGACAGGGGACAGATTTCACTGCTGTTAAGCCCAGAGGTTTTAGCTACCGGGGTCACTACGAACTCCAAAACATACCGCTAGATGTAACCGCTAGACAATGTTTTTGCTAATTTAGCTTTCATTGGGTTCAAATAGCACTAATTCTGCTTAATACTAAGATACTGCCAGACATACTGCAGGTGTATAGCTCACCTGGTGGAACAGCCTTGTCTTTTTCTGTCTTTTTGCCGCAGGTCCTCCTCTGGGATGTGTCCCAGGTAGGTGCGGTGCTCAGGTACCCGGTCCGGGTGGTTCTGATGCCCATCTACAACCCCTACCCGTCCGATACGCTGCTGCTGTCTGTCAGCTTCAACAGCGATGGCAGCCGGCTGGCGGTCACCTCCAAAGACAGACGGGTTCGAGTCCTGGACCCGCGGACAGGAAAGATTCTACAGGTGCGTTGTTGAAGTGTTCATTTTGTCTGATTGTTTGAAGACAGAAAACAACATTTTAAATAATGTGAGTAATGTTCCTGCAGGTGTCCAGCAGTAAGTCCCACAGGGCCAACAAGGTTTTATACATCGGAGGGCTGAAGATGCTTCTGTCCACCGGCAGCTCACCGTGGAACCACAGACAGATCGTCCTCTGGGACCCTGTAAGACACACACATCAAACGGAGTGACTGATTGAGTGATCGATCTGTTCACTCTGACAGAGGATTCATTGAGATGCTTTACGTTCCATTACGTCATTAAACAAATACACACCTCTACAGAGTTCTGGACAAAAACAAACGTTGGTTAGTTGCTCACTGGTCAGTTCAAAGCCTTCATACCATGTTCCGGAAATCTAGAGTCTGTGTGTTTGTGTGCAGGACGACTTATCTGAGCCTCTGTATGAAGAGGATTTGGACGGATCTGCAGGAGTCCTCTTCCCGTTCTACGACCCAGACACACACATGCTCTACTTGGCTGGAAAGGTCATACAACACACACACACACACACATGTACATCTTAAACTTTGGTTGTTGATGCACTCAAATATTTGTCTTCTCAGGAAAGTTTAACCAATCGAAAGTAAATATACTAACTGCTAACTAATCCTTAAATACCATGATCAGCATTACAGAGAACCAACATTCAGGAGTTCAAGGGTCACCATAAGTGCTGCGATGCATTTGTGTGCTTTAGGGTGACGGGAACATCCGGTACTACGAGCTGAGCACTGAGAAACCTTACATCAGCTTCCTGACGGAGTTCAGGTCCCTGCTGCCACAGAAAGGACTCGGTGAGATTAGTTTAGTGTCTCGATGCTTCATAATTGTTTCAGCCCAACTTTAGCTGTAGCTGTACTTATTTTGGTAAAAGATCAACTTAGCTAGCTGCACAAACACTTATTTAAAGAAACACCAGACTAGTTGTACCAACATCTGTTTTAGAAAAACACCAACTCAGCTAGTTGTACCTACATTAGCAAAAGGCTAACTATAGCTAGCCATACCCTTATTTTAGAAAGACCAAGTTAGTCAGCTGTTCAAATTGTTGTTTTAAAAGAAAAAGACTTTTAGGCTTCACAAAGTTTCCCAAAGCTGACCAACCCCAATATCTTTTGACCTTTGACCTCACTTCAGGGGTGATGCCAAAGCGCGGCCTGGACGTGAGCGCCTGCGAGGTTTTCCGATTTTACCGTCTCATCGCCATCAAAGACCTGGTGGAACCACTGTCAATGATCGTACCACGAAAAGAGGTCAGGGTGACACGTTTACTGAAGATCAAGACAGGAAAAAAACGTACCCAGAAAGAAAGAAAGTGAAGTTACAGTGTTTTCCTCTTTCCTTCCAGTCAGGTATTTTCCAAGAGGATCTGTACCCAATGACAGCTGGAAACCAGGCGGCCATGACGGCTCAGGAGTGGCTGTTGGGGATCAACAGAGGTCAGTAATGCAGATACACACCTCTAGCTTCTCTCAGTGATCCACCATAACCACCTGTCTCTTACATATCTCCACCAGACCCGGTGCTGATGTCCCTGAAGCCTGGGACTCACGTAGCCAACCCTTACCCAGAAAGCCCTGCTGAGAAGGGGCTAATGAGGCAGCTGAGCTCCCTGAGGTTCCAGATGGGTCCGGCTGATGGTGCAGTGACCGGGGCAGACTGGGACTTCATGGAAGAGGTAGAACGTATGTCTGGGTACCACGGCTTGAATCATGTGAAGCCCTGGAAACTAAAACAGTGGGCAGCTGAGTTACAGCGGGCTAATTGTTAAGATTACAGCAGGTTCGGCACACTGGAGAGCCTACGACAGTGAGGTCATATATATTATATATAGTGACAATATTATTGCAAAGCAGGACATTTCAAAAACACCATTTATATATTTCAGTGTTCGGCCAATCTACTGCTGTCCAACCGAAGTGTAAAATACAGGCGGCGTCCAGCGCTCAAGGTAGCACTGCTGAAGGGTTCGGCGTCCTCCAGTGAATGAAACAATCGCTCACGGTGGCACGAAGCAACTGTCTTTGTGTTTCCACTCCTTCATGTCGCCACACAGTGCATCATCGCCGATAAGACGCTGGTGTTTTCTTATTTACAGTAAACCAAGTGTGGCTCAAAGTTCTGTCCAGCCCTGTTTTGTTGCTGTTGTATAAACCAGCTGACCATCTCTCTCTCTCGAGGCCTTCCTTGAGGAGCAGCTGGCCTACCAGGACGCCAAATACCCCAGGGAGGTGAGCGACCTGTCGGGGTGGCAGCCGGACGAGACCCAGATCCCGCTGTGGACGTACTGCTGCACTCCACACTGCTGCGAACCTGCAGAGAGACCTCCACCTACAACCGAGAGCGAGGTAAGACGTGTGCAGGGGAGCGCTGAGTGAGTTTCTCTTCTTGCTGCCAAGAAACTCACTTCACTTTTCTTCATTTCAGCTCCTGCAAGCATTTTACAGACAGCAGGAGGAGATCAGAGACCTGAGAGAGCGACTTAATCACAAAGACGTTAGTGTTCAAACAGCCAACGTGGTACATTATCTCTCTAAAAACACCGTTTGGACCAATCAGGATCTCAATACCGTCTAATTATTAGCAGTTGGTTAAATATCTGCACAGCTATAACCTTGTGATGTCAGTAATGGTGTAAGCTGATATGAGTGTTGTTTCTGTTGTGCAGGTGAGGATCGCTCAGCTGGAGCTGGAGGCCAAAAACACCAGAAACACCATGAGGGCGACCTTCTGACTCAGCCAATCAGCTCTCACGCTGCCGTTTTAACTCTGAACTAATCGAACTACTCAAACGTTTACAACCAATAAAAGAAACGCCGCTGACATCTCGACGTGGTGTTTTAGCTGGTTTTGGTGCAATTCTGAGCGTCATTTCATTAACTTGTGTTTGAACCAGGACAGATAGACCAGGAGCTCAGAGGGAACCAGGACAGATAGACCAGGAGCTCAGAGCGAACCAGGACAGATAGACCTTCACTCTGTGAAGCTGAGAGGAGCTGCAGACTCAGCTGATGATTCTCTGCAGGTTCATCACTACCAGAGACACCTTTCACATTAAATATGTATCAGATTATAATGTTATTACATATTGAACAGTTGAACCTGTCTCAAGATACAGAAAGAGCTGCCAAAACAAACCAAACAAGCAGTTTAAGCTTTAAAGTCAACAAAGTCAACACAGCTTAATGAATTAACAGCTTACATACTTACTTCTGGAACTCTGGACGTCCACAAGTGTCTCTAAAGCTCTTTCCCTGTGAGGCACATCTGTCTTATTCTTAACGTTTTTTATCCCCGTCTTTCGAGGGATGATGTCGGTCCTCCTCTTTAGAAAATCTATAAACTATTGGATGGACCAACAGGAAATACGATACATTCATTGTTCCTAGAGGATGAGCTGTAATAACTTCTGAAGTGTTTGAGTTAAAAATCCAGATTTTCATGTTTTTAAATAAAGTTTGCTTTAAAGAACTGTGACCAAGATGTGATGGAAGAAGATCTTTCTCAAGTAAAAGTGACAATTCAACAGCGTAGAAATACTCTGTAACAAGTCAAAGTCCTGCATTCACAATTTTACTTAAGTGAAAGTGCAAAAAAAGGTAGAATGTCCTGTCAGAATAATATAACTTCACTGTAATTATTGATGCATCAATGACTTTCACTTTAGTGTCGCAGCTGGGACGAGTGGAGCTCATTTTAACTACTTTACAAACTGCTGTGTAGCTTAATCTTTATTAACATACTCATTAGTTAATTATATTTCATACGAATCTGAATTTGCAACGCTGTCAAATAAGTGAAGCCGAGTCTGAACTTGTTAGTGCTCTCTGGTGGAGAAACTACGCAACTGCATCACTGTTTCTAAATTATCAGAAACTTCTTGATAGTTGTCAAAACACTTAAGCTAACGGCATTACTTATTACTTCTGCAGGTACTATAGGTCATAAACTTGTCTTCTACAACTCCAGCTGGAAATAACCTTTAAAGGGGAGACAAAAGGCCAGAGAGGAGACGCCAGGAGCAAAATGTTAAGATTTTATTTACAAAGTCCTTTTTGTGTGTTTTTTTTTGTTTGTTTTTCCTTTAACTTACAGAAAGTAAAAAAAAAAAGAAAAGAAAACACAACCTCGACTAGTCAGTGTAAGTGTGAAGGATCAACTGGATCTCTCTACGGAGCAGGAAGAGAAATGACGAGAGGCAGAGAGAGAGAGTGTGTCCCCAGACAACCATACAAAATTAAACAAAAACAATTTCTCTGAAAAAATATTTCTTTTAAAAAGCTCTGTTGGCAAAAAAGAGAGAACACAGTTTGCCCTGAGCGCGCTCGGCCTGGGGGGGTGGAGGAGGTTTTTGGGAGGGATGTTCACTACGTTTGACTGTCCGTTGATGACATCACAGCGCCTGTCGGGAGCGCGGTGATGACATCATAGCTGCTGGTTCAGTCCCAGAGTGGTGATGTCACACAGGGGGCGTTGGGGAGGAAAAGGGGGGAAACAAAGGGAGGATGTTCGGTGTCTTTTAAATCCCAAAGTGCCGTTTACCTCCCATGAGCCTTTGCTGCGCCTCCTCCCACAGACGCGACCCAAAGTTCGTTTTATTCTCTCGGAAAAACTAGTTAAGCTTTGTTTCACGTGTTTACGACGTCGTGCGTCGACAAATTATTATTATTAATTATTTTGACAGTTTATATCAGCGACTTTTCTCGAGAACGTTTGTGATCTCAAACAATAACAACTGAGAAAAAGGATCTTTATCAACGTCTTCTGTCCAAAGTGGACAAAACCTCCCCGCTGCGACGCTTCGATTTCGAGCTTCTTACGACTCGGGATGCTTATTGTTAACGGAGAAGGAATTTTAGAGTTAAAATTGTCCAAAAATTCCCATCATGTTCTGTTTATAAACATAAAGATGTAATTAATCCCCCGCTGACTGTCTGACTGAGAACCAACCAAAATCAATAACCAACTCAGTTTAAGTGGCTTTTGTGAAATGAAATTTTGAGTTTATTTCTCTGAAAAAACGAAAGGGGTTCTGTTAAGGTCAGAGGCACTTCATGCTGCTCAATGTTCCTCCTTATTTTCTAATGAATGAGCGACGAGGTGCTGCTGAAACCATCACACTGACAGAATATTTATGGACAATAATCAAGTCTTTTCCAAACAAAACAAATCCAAAGACTCTCTGGTTCCAGCTTCCAAAATGTGAAGATTTCTTCTGTTGTTTGTCATATATGAAAGTTAACTGATTATCTTTGGGGGGTTTTGTCGGTTTGTTGGACAAAACAAAAACGTCAACGAGCATTTTTCACAATTTATAGACAAAACGATTCATCGAGACATTAATCTGCAGATTAATCGATAATGAGTTCACTAAAATGTGCCGCCACGAACACACAGATGCCAGAAAGTAAATTCTATCAACAAACGTGAATCCAGTGTTTTTATGTTTGTTCGTCAGCGGGAGCGAACGGAATATTCAGGATAATATTCTGGTGATAATCTGAATGAACATTTGCAAGAGGAGAAGAAAAATAATATAACGTGAGAATTTGGGTGTTTTTATAAATGAACGGAAGGTGTTTCAGTGGGAGGAGCCCAGTTTCAGAAATGGAACGCAGCCCAGGAATCGACAGAATGGGGGGAGCGAGCATTGGGCGGGGGGGATGGGGAGAGGTCATGTGGGGGGAGGGGAGGGTGTGAAGGGGGGGGGGGTCACCGGGCGAGAGGTCAGAGGGGTTTGAGGGGTCTCCCTGGGTCCTTAATCATCATCTTCATCATCCTCATCTTCAGGGTCCCTCTTCCTCTTCTCTCCTTTGGCCGGAGACGAGTCTTCATCTGCAGAGGAGGAGGAGGAGGGGGTTCAACAACAACAACAACAACAACAACACGACTGGGTCCATTGTTTCTCCACCATTTGTAATTATTACATCATCCTGGGAATAAACCGTGACGTCACCAAGACAACCAGGATTTCTCACCATGAATTAAGTTTGATCAATTTGTCCAATTTGTTAAATCAATTATTTAAATATTTGATCAATTCCTCTTGAACGTACACAATGTTTGAGGAGGAAACATCTTCCTGTTAAAGAGCTCGAGTTCACGCAGGAGAAGTCAAATAAAATGCTGACAAAGAGGATCGTGCCACACTGTTACTGACCATCATCCTCCTCATCCTCCTCATCCTCGTCATCGTCCTCACTGTCCACGTCTCCGTTCACCTCTCCGTCCTACAGAGAGAGAAGCTGGTTGTTGAATGTTTACACGGATGAGTACATTGTGATGTACAGTGGACCTGCAGAGTCACGGAGAAACTCATCCACATGAAATATCAGACTACTACTGACGGGCCGGCGAGCTAATTCCTAACATGTTAGCTGTCCATGAGCATGCTAGCGCTAATCAGGCACAACAACACCCAGAGCCTCTTTCAGTTTTCTCTGTACTGGCCTGTTTACCCCCCCAGCTGCTCCCCCACTCTGCTCTGAGCTAGCTCGAATGCTAACAGGACAATAATAATTTCACAGTTTGTTCCAACTTTATCTTGTTTTCCATCTTATGTTTTGGATTTTATTTACCATTATTATCTCTTTTTATTGTAAAGCACAAATAAAGTACAAATAAATGATTCTAATAATAAAACACCGGCTCTGACTAGACGGCTTGCTATTGATCAATGTTAAAAAGTGTGAAAGGTGTTAAAGTTCAACTCAACACAAACAGATTTCGCTGATTTAAGCTGGTGTGACGGACACTTCTGTATATCCAGACTCACCTCGTCGTCACCACTGTCATCATCATCGTCATCATCTTCAGCCACTACGTCCTCCTCATCCTCCTCCTCCTCTTCCTCAAAGTCCTCCGACTCTCCCTCTGGAACACAGAAACAGGGACAACGTGCACCAGGTTCAGTGAAGAGCTGAGGAGTGACTCGGTTTCTTCTTCCGGCCTTGTTGACACTGAACTCTCACCTTCTTCATCCTCATCCTCGACTCCGTCTCCCTCTCCGTCAGAGTCGGAGGCCTCGCAGTCATCGATGTCGTAGCCGTCCAGGTAGGTGAGCTGGGGGAGGAGCTTGAAGATGGACTCCCTGTAGTCGGCCAGGTTGGTCACCTCGCAGTTAAACAGGTCGAGACTCTTCAGCTGGGGCAACTTTTTCTGGTGGGACAAAGAGACGCGATTACACACTCAGTTATCAGGTAACGCTGCTGCTAACAGTCGAGTTTCCATCCGAATTTAGAGCAAATTAGAACAGAACTTTCCAGAAAATCAACAAAAGAAAATGTGAATTGATGCAAAAATAGGAAATAGTTCCTCACAGTTTTGGAAGGAAATATATCTCAACACATTGAATGTCTGAACATCATGAAAGACTTTTCCGTTTGATCTCTTCGACCCTCTTTAATGTAAAATCGTGGCGACTGTGTCAGACCAGTCCGACCACTGGCTGCGCAGAAGAACGAGATATTTAGTTACTTGGTGAAAGAGTTTTTATTGACCCACCAGCGGCTCCAAGGTGCTGATGTCTTTGAACTTATTCCCACTGAGGTTGAGGTGCGTTAGGTTCACCAGCCGCTCTGCCAGGACCTCCAGACCGCCTGATATCCTGTTGTCACTTAACTCCAACTGCAGAGGAGAGAAAAGTATTTCTTTTATTTACTTTGGGATCAAACAATAAGAAAATCAAGTGACGGGAAATAACACAAGACTAATCTTAATAAGAGTTTGTGTAGCCACGTGTCCCACTTCTGACCCCCCAGGGATCAATAAAGTATTTCTGATGACACATAAATATTAGCTTGAGGTTTATTACATATATTGCTTTTACCTCCAGTCTGGGTGCGTTTGGTTCGCTCACCTTTTTGAGTTTGTCCAGTTTGGGGATGTCTGCTACGCTGGTCAGGCCGACGTTGATGAGGCTGAGCAGCTCCAGATTCGAGAACTCTCCTGTGATTCCTTCGATCTTCCCCTCGCCGGAGCGACAGTTATCCAGAACCAGCTCCTGGACCTGAAGGGAGGTGGAGTTAGTCCAGCTTGGGTCAAAGGTGGGCCAAGCAGGGTTTGAAATGAATCCACTATAATCTGTTAATGTATGGTTACCTCATTCAGACACTAACATCTGATATATTAAGTTAAACACATTCTTTACCAAACAGGCTCTTGACTGGCTGCCTGCAACTGTCAGAGACTTGGGAACATTTTTAAAACCAAATACAACTGATACCCTCTTCATTTTTTGATTTTAAGCTACATTTGGGCACAGACAGGACTCCTACACACAGATATGTTCCAGAGTGACTGGTTGAGGTGTCAGTATCACTAATATAACCCCTGCGGGCGCCGCCACTTGGCGTTAAAGACAAAAATGAGTGTTCTCAATATGCCAGGTGACGGCGGGTGAAAACCACAGCCATACTGTAGTAGTGCAAAATCGCAGTATTTCACACTTTACCCTCAAACGTTTACTAGAAGGGCTCTTCTGGGTAGTGACTGAACTGTGCCAAGTAGTAAAAGCTGGCACTAACATTGTAGTCTCAATTACTTATCCTTGAAATCAGCCCTTAATTTAATTATAACTGTCACTTTTAGATGCTATTTTAATTAGATTATTTGAGGTCTTGTGCAGCTATTGGACAAACTTTAACATAGTGGATTTTGGCTTCTGTTATCAAATGAAAAACAAATTACTTCTCACAGTACAGAAGTATTCTGAGTTGTATTCATGTATGTATCAGAAACATTTCAGCCATTATTCAGCCTTACTTAGGACCGGGATATAACTGGGTCATAAGGTCATTAAACAAAGTACACCACAGAGGAGGAGTTATAGACTGTGGTCTAAGTGTAAAGGACCCTGTACCGTTTCCTATTGGAACGGATCCCAGCCGAGGCTCTGTTTATAAACTCCTAACACATGTGACGCTGCTAAGTTAGCTCGGCTGCTAGCTCCCTGTTAACCGTTACTAATTTATTCCAACTCACGACCTCCCGAATGAGCCCGACGGGAACCGACACGGTTTATAATGTTTTTTGGGGAGTAATTCGGGCGACTACAACAAAACAAGCGCACACGAAGTAGCCACTTTAGCAAGCTAGCGTTAGCACGCCGCTGGCTACGCGCCCTTAGCACGTTATGAACACGGGCTCCGACTAATCTCTGGGGAGGTGATAATATCAACAACGTCAATGAGTTTTAAAATGTATAAACTGGATGTTGTGACGCTAAATGGAGATGAGTTTGTGGTTTAAGAATAATATGTAACGATTTTATCAGCATTGCAGCGTGTAAACCGAAAAACAATGACGCATTTCCTGCTTTAACGTTGCACGAGTATTAAACGATATAAGCAATATCGTGACGAGTCATTTTTGCTGCTAACATTATCGTTGTTGACTATTAATTTGATGAATATTTAACTACAATGGATATTGAAATTCGTCGGCAGTACAAAATGAAGTACCTTGTGTGTTTCAAGTATATACCGGCTTATGCAATGCAGTCATAAACCGTGTTATAACTTCGAAATAATAGATTTCCAGACATTAGCCATACCCGGGACACACGGATGTGTATTTTAATACTCGAGCAGGAGGCGCATGAAAGTTTTGTTTCACACATATCATTAGTAACTGACAGTTTAACAACGTGCAATACAATTTTGACTTAAATAAGTGAGCCAAGTGTGAACGTAAAACTGAAAACAAGGCGGTAACGCCAGGGATAAAACTTAGGACCTCTGGTAGTGAAGTAAACATTTAAAGGGTACTTAATTAAATCGTATCCCAGAGTTTATATCAAGTTGAGGCTTAGCTTTAAAGAGTGAATATACATTTTGCCACTTTTCGGGACCTGCAGACACCCTGCCATGTGCTCGCCTCCCCTCCGGCCGGTCAAGTTTACACCGCAGCGTCTCCGATAAACAAGACAACAAACCGGGCTACTCACTTCTGTCGGCGACCGGTGCCTCAGTTCTAAGGAGACCCTCTTCTTCATGTCCATTTTCCTCTGGTTTTGGCCTGAGTTGGGGTCTCTGCGATGCGAAAAACTTGTTTCTCCTCGATCCTCTCTTCAGTATCAACACGCGGGACCAGTGTGAAGTTAGCTAGAGTAAAAACGTAAGACTTCCGGGTAAGACTTCCAAAATAAAACTGTCACACTCACAGCGGAAATGCAAATGAGACATTTTCGAAACGTAGGGTATGTATTTGCATCTGCAATTTGACGCATTATTCAATATATAAGATCGCCTATATGTTTCAAAACTCATTCCTGTTCATACGTAGTCAAAGATAGTGGACGTTGTATGCATGGTGGCGTTTGACACAGTTATTTTGAAGGCAAACGATTTTACTTCCGGTACTTCTCTATCTTTGTCTGTCGGACTTGATACAGGGTCGCGAACGAGTGAGACGTTCCCGTGGCGTGCGTGAAAAGTGGGTCAAGCAGTTTGCTGCTTTCAAATGCCCTCAGAATTTTGACTGTCACAGCGCACATTGACGATCCATCAAATGAATAAAACCAATTAGGATCAGCAGCACAATACAATATGTTTCATTGAATAGAGAGTGAGAATATATACAGTTATCACAAACATGTTTTAAAGCTGGGGTCCTTAATTATTGGATCATCATTGGGAATGGATGTTGATTTTTGTTTTGTATTTAAATTTAAGATGTCATCTGTCTACTTGCTTTGCGTACCAAGGTGGTGAATGAATGGTGTGTATACAACAAATGTTGGTAAATACATGAAACTTGTATTTTTAAGCAACTGCAAATTCCTCCTCTTCACTCTTCCAGTCCAGTACGCTTCATTTTAAATAAAAACAATGAGAAACAGTAAGGAAAATACGCATTTCATTGGGTATATTTCTTTAAAAAATTCTAACAAAAACAAATCGCGCGAAAAGGGAGGGAGCTATAAAGTTCGAGTTTTGTAGTAGCACGTGAAAGCATCAGGTGTTGATTTGTAAAAGGAGGGAAAGCAGCAAGGAAGGAAACACGTCTCCACAGCGCCACCGGCGGCCATTTTGGCTCATTACACACACACACACACACACACACACACACACACACAAAAACAGTTGACGGCTGCGTTCAATGACTGTCGGAACATTTTCTCCAACCGTTTGCAAAAACAGAAAACAGCTACTTTTCCCAATGAAAAGGAGTCTATAGTTACCTTTTATATTTATAATTATTTATAATATGTCAATTAGAATTACATTGGAAGTACCGTAGTAATTACATTAATGATGTCATAGCAATTACAGTATCAACAGTGGATGTGAAGAGTGATTCACACTAGTTTTATTGCTGGTTGTTGATGCAGTTCCACTTTTGTACGGCCAGGGGTGCTGTAGCTCTGTTTCCTGTCTATCAGTCAATCATTAGTCAATCTATTGATCTATGAAGAACAGATTGGAGTCTTGTTGTCCACACTGTGTCATCATAGTGTTAATTCTTTATTGTCATTACATTGTAGATCATCTTCACGACAAGCAGTTATACATACAGTGGTCTTAGATTATATCATCCAATACGAGGAGAGCAACAGTTAGTTAGTATCACAGCTAGGTTTTTCCATTGACCACGCCCCCCCCCCCCCACACCCAAAAATCCCCCCACCCCTCATCTCCCCATCCCCTCCTCTACATCATACATCAATGTATTGACAATCGTCAAATACGCCACAGGTGCCAAACCAATAAATAGGACGCAAGAATAAATAAATAAATAAATAAATAACTAAATTAATACATATAATACATAAATAAATAGCAACAAGGTGTGTATATATTCACATACACACATGTAGCTCACCAGAAGACACCAGGGTCCATGGGCATGGGGGCTATTTTATACAGCCACAAGGCATACAGTGTTATATAACAGCCACAGGTCAGACCAAGGCCACATTATTACCCCCCGAAAATCAGAGTGCAGACTGTAGTTTGTTCTGTAAAGCAAAGTGGCCCTGGGAGCAGAAGTAATCTCTTTGGTGAACCACTTGGGTGGGGCCTAAAAAATCACATGAAATAAATAATTTTATCTCTTAAATGTCCTTAAATT
Source organism: Enoplosus armatus (assembly GCF_043641665.1). Lineage (NCBI taxonomy): Eukaryota > Metazoa > Chordata > Actinopteri > Centrarchiformes > Enoplosidae > Enoplosus > Enoplosus armatus. The sequence continues at coordinate 1,354,490 of NC_092202.1, read as the reverse complement.
AAAAGAAAATAGTTGTTGTGTTGCTATCCCAGCCAAGAAATAGTCCAGCTCATAATCCCCCGTAAAACCACAACTTGTTGTTTTTAATGTGTTAATGACTGAGCTTTAGAGTCGCTGTTTTAGAGCTCTTCCCCCTGTATCCAGTCTTTATGCTAAGCTAAGTTAGCTGGCTGCTGGCTGTAACATCATATTTACTGTACAGACATGACATGGCATCAATCTTCTCATCTAACACTCAGCAAGAAAGCAAATAAGCGTAAAATATTGAACTATTCTTTCAACCATTTAATTCATTCTTTTACCATTGGACAGAGACAGGCTAGCGGTTTCCTCCTGTTTCCAGTGTTTATGCTAAGCTAAGCTAACTGGCTGCTGGTGCTAGTTTCATATTAAACACACAGATATTAGTGTGGTATCAATGTTCTCATCCAACTCTCAGCAAGAAGGTGAATAAGCGTATTTAACCTAAATGTTGAAGAGGCAACAGTAAATGAGGGATTATGTTTACTAATTGGTTATTAATGTAAAATGACTCATTTAATTGAGCTAAACTCCATAATCCCTGACTGATTATCTTCAGGTTGATTCCATTTAACAATCAAAGGAACTCAAAGGCTTTTCTTTGAACTACAAAGAACACAAGCTTCTTAATTTAGCCAAACCAGAGAGAATATTTCTACTTTCAGAGCTGCTGTGTCTCTGAGGAGCGACTGGAGGACTGAAGCTTCAGTCTGCAGGTAACGTGGCCGAGGTCTGACTCTCATTGAGGTGAAACGGGATAATGGAGTGTAACACTGTACAAGTCCCTCATTGAGGTTAGAATACACGTCGCCATAGAGGGCAAATCAGCACAAAAGAAAACACAAAAAAATAAGAAAAGAGCAACAATTCTGACAAGGTGGAAAATAAATAAAAACATTCAAGAAAATTCAAAAAAGTCTTAAAGCACTTTGTAATTTGAAGAGGAGTGCTATACAAATATAGCGTAACCAAGTCAAAAGATAAAAACAATAAATATATGAGTATCAGTTAACATAGGCTCGCTGCAGCGCAAGAAAAAGCCAGCAGGACAAATATCTCCCTTTTTTCTTTTTCTTTTTTTTTTTTTTGGAAATCCATCTCAAACGGCCGTAAAGACGTAAAGCGGAACAGTTGCATGCAGCTCACAGACTTTCCACAGGCGGACTCAGAAAACCAGGTTTCAGACTCAGAACACAAAGAAAAACACAGAACACAGATGTGCTCCAAACCCCCATCTTTTACCACAACCTGTAACAGAATAAGAGACACTGGTTTTACTTTGTGATTGTATTGTTGCTGTCACATATGTGCTTTGGCAATGGAAGAGATGTCTCAGCTCTAAAGCTCTGTAGATAGATGAGATAGATAAAATAGATTTGACCGTTCCACAGTTCTCCTTCAGAGCCGCCTCTTCCTCTTATTGAAACATTACAGTTTATTGTTAGATCATTTATTGCCTTGGTATTCTCTGTTTATTGACTGTTGATAGTTTATATTGAATCTCTGGTTAAGAATGCTGTTTTTTATTTTTCCTTGTTATTACTACAGTAGTACATAACACCATTATAGCTCTCATGAGGAACTCGTAAACGTTCCCATCCTCCGACCAAATATCTTATAAAATATTTTTTCTCTTCTGCAAACCTGGTTAATTATTACTTTATTACTTTTGTCAGCTGACCTGCAGGGTGCGACCCATTTTACGGCCCTGAACCATAGCTTAAGAAACACAAACAATGCACCTGGGACAAATGCCTCACTTGTCATTTTTTTGACAGTTGTAATGGAATAGTGTTCAGAATACATTTTCAGAATATGAAAATTGAAGCATCTGTTTTTAAACTTGTACTATGAAGTTTTCTGCTCGACACTGCATCACCAAAACACAAGTGCGGGAATGTGAAGCGAAAGGCTAGCTGGTTAGCCACATCTGGCCCATTAGCATTAGCCATGCTAGCACAGATTCCTGCCGATGTTTGACGACGTGATAAATAATCCCTGGATAGAAAAACCCTAAACTTTGTAATTTAATATTCATTCAATTTCTATTTGAATTTCAAAAATGGAGAACAATAATTCTGTCATGGTGACGGACTGTAGCTTCCTGTGTGGCCTGGGTCCAGTACTGGGTCCAGCACAGGCTCTGTATGCGATCTTTGACACTCTTCAGTTTTTTATGTACAAAGGAGTCGATTTAAACCCAGCACCATACTGAATCCTGACCAGTCATTAATACAATAGTACATTTTAAGTTTTGTTTGAACAAACCAACAAAACATAAAACTGAAGAACACATTTGAACAGCTCTCTTGACATTTCTAGAACATTTCCATTGCTGCTAGTGTTGACTCGAGTGGAGTCATCTGTCTAATTGAACCTCTGTCAACTTGTCTTGTAGCTAAGCGCCAAAGCTTCGTGCTTCACTCTGTAGCTGTGAGACGAAAATCATTCTGATGTTACAAAATGTTCTGCTGCTGTCGAAGGCAAAACCCCATAACTTTGGTTTGACCAATGTTTTGACATGAACTGATGGTTCCTTTAAAATGTAGATTTGTCACTATCTGTTTAATTTAACATCACTGATAAATAGTTGGATTATTAAAGAGCCTTTAACAATAAATAACACGAGGTCATTGTCAGAGTAGACTCCTTAATACTGCCTTATAAAGAACACTGCTCAAACATACGCACACAGGTGCACAGGACTAGCACCGCTAATAGTTCCCACCAATACTGAGTGCTTACTGACCTAACAGGAACTGTTTGGAACATTCAAATGTGATGTTAGCTGAAGGGTTCTCAATCCTGTGTGAGTTCTTCAATGTGTTGAGGGTTCTAGAATGTTCTGATAATGCCGGAATACTTGAGAACACTCCAGATCGTTTACTCTGAACGTTTCTTAAATGTAATGGGGTGTTTCAGAACGTTCACATCTTGGCAGCATCAAGGTTCTATAATGTTCCCGAGGCTCAAGTTACGGTTACTGTAACACAGAGGTTGAAGAATTTCCCCAAGACTCTAGAAGTGTCAGTAGATCAGATGATGTTCTGAGAGATAATAATGTTGCCGAGATTCTAGAATGTTTTGAAAGATTCTAAGAGACCTCGAGAACGTTCTGAGTTCTAGAATGTTCAGTGGAGTTATTGAAGGGAACTGGGAAAACCATATAATGTCTTAATGTAGTGTATTATGTTGCCTTGAGGACACACTGAGCCTTTGTAAGTGTAACTGAAGTCTCACATGCAGAAGCCACAAGTAAGACGAATCAACAAGCATCTACTCCACACGGTACTCACAAAACACTGTGACTGGGTAACTTAGAGCAGTACACAGAGAAAGAAACTGCATCTTTTCCTTTATTCATACTGTAATAAGCCATTACTTCACCAACCTGGTGAAAAGGTCTGTTCAATACAACTGGTCTGTGCTGGTTGAGTTAGCATATCGCTGCCGTCGGGGAAGTCATGTCACGCTTTCCTTTTCATCGCTGTGTTGAAGGAGTTTCCCGACCCTTTAAAACCTTTAAAACCTGCTCAAATTCCCATTATAAGATAAATGGATTTCAAAACAAGTGGCCGAGTATTCTCCTCTTCGTTCTGGACAAATCTACTACTACTGCAGATACGGCTTTATTCCCAAGATGCACTCCCCAAAACTAGATTTCACTGACTGTCTTATCAGTCAAACTTTTCATTTGGCTGGTTCATGCAAACAGCCGCTCAGCTGAGATGCGATGCAGACTGTGAGAAAGGCAGAGTATCTTACAAGAGGACGAGATATAGTCAAACAAAAAACAGAAAGGTCTGGGTCATGGGTTAGAGGTCTGTATACGGTATGGAGTCATGCTTAAAGGCAGTGCTAGCCAAGGAGGGAGGGAAGGAGGGAAGAAAGAAAGAAAGAAAGAAAGAAAGAAAGACAGAAAGTGCTGAGAAATCCAGGGCTGAAGAAAAGCACAGGAAGGCAAGTTAAGGTAGAAAAGACAGAGAGAGACAGCAAGAAACGTAAAGAGAGAAGAAGAAGAAAAGCTGTCAGGCAGTTTAACTGACGAGCAGGAATTTGTGCTGGCTTGATCATAATAGAGATCGAACAGGTTGAAACGCACATACAGACACATACATGCACGTACATATACACCGAGCCTTATTCACGAGTCTCCACAGCCTCATTGGTATCCGGCGCTGCCCGGCGGAGCGCTGTGCTGTAAAAGGTCACCATCTCTTCGTCTTCTCGTCTCTTTCCATCCCTCTCTTCTGCATCTCTCACGCTAAAATCCTCCATCCTAATCCTCCTCTAATCGCTGTCCTACTGCCTCGTCTCATCCACCCAGTCTCCGTCTCTGTTGCAGTCATTTCAGTCCATTTTGTGAAAGCAGAATCGCACAGAAGCACAGAAGAAGAAGAAGTAGAAGGAAGGCGTGGTTTGTTGTTTTACGCAAATACAGGCTGTTTTCGGGGTGTCTGGATTGGTTGGAGGGAAGGGTCAGGTCATTGGCGGGACCTAATGCGGGAGCGGCACCAGGATATCCACGTAGTTGATGGGGAAGAAGCCCGACTGGCCGTTGATCATGCCCTCGTACCAGTTGTCGTCGATCTGGTTGGTCAGGGTGATGATGTCGCCCTCTTTGAAGCCCAGCTCGCCTTCGTTCTCTGGTTCGAAGTCGTAGAGCGCTCGGCAACAGGGCTGGTCCATGGGGGCTGCGAGGGGACGGAAACAAAAAGGACGCTTTAGTCAGAATTGGAGAATGGTACGACCTCTAGTGGCCATTTCTGAACTTCTAACTGAGCCTTTTCTGAGTCGGATCCTGGCCTGCAGAGCAGATATTAAACCACTGCAGAGACAAGACAAATGTCTTTGTTCCAGCACTCATTTGCCACACTACACTTCCACCCTCTACCTGGTGATCTTCCGGGCGATTTGGCAGAGTGTATCCCCCCGTTGTGGCTCTCGCTGGGGGGCAGTAGCTCCAGGGCCATTCTGGGTTTAGGAGCGTACTCCTTCCTCGGTTTACTGGACACTTCTTTTATCCTGGATGAAGGCCAGACACAGTTAGAAGAGGTTTGTCTTACCACATCGATCTATTTTAATTGGTTTATTTTCATCACAGTCAGGCACAGAGATCAATACCTGTCCTCCATCTTGCTGGAGAGCTGTTGGAGGATTTCGGCAGCACGGCTGTGGTATTCCAACTGAGCTTGAACCAACGCTGCCAGCTGGCTCACCTGCTCTATCTGCAACACACACACACACACACACACACACACACACACACACCTAAGTTTCTTTCTCTGCCATCCCTGTTCTGGACCCATGCTGGGCCGGAGTCTGGCTTGGCCCAGCACGGCACAGCATTGCTGCTCTTTGTTTTTCCACTGCAGTTTTGAACACACTCTGCATGTGTAACTATAGCAACCGAAGAGCCACGTCAGCATCAACAATAGACTTGGATATGTGATTATGTTTTTACTTCAAAGTTGTATTTTTATCCTGACATCCACGTCAGCTGTTGTTTTTGATAATTGGGGTTTAAAAATGATCTTTCTGCGGTTTCACTTTTTCATATTAGAGCTGCAACGACTGGTTGATTAACTATTTTGATAATCGAGTAATCATTTCAGTAATTTTCAAGCCAGAATGTCAAGAATTTCCTGCTTTTCTTCATCTTACATTTGATTCATGTCTTTGATGACATCACCTTCGGCTCTAGGAAACTGTAATTTCCATTTCTTCTGTTTTCTCATGTTGCACAGACCAAACAATGAAGTGGCAGATTAATCTTGTCCTTACGTCGCTCTCCAGCAGGTTAAACATGCTCTGCTCTGCGATCTCTTTGCTCTCGTCGAACTTCTCCAGCGCCTGTTTGATTTCATCGTCCTGGACTTTCCCCTGTCGCTTCTTCTTGTAGTCAAAGTCCAGACGGCGGCCCTCCATCTTCTTCAAATGGTGCTGCAGCGGAGAGAAAAAGCAGTTAGCTCCACACCATCCGTAACGATGGCAATCAGGTGACCAAAACCTTTCAACTGAGAACCAGTAACAGGTGTTTTATCCACCTGTATCTCTTTGAGGTCTTTGTCGTGGAGGTTCTGCAGCGGGTCGATGAAGTTCTGTTTGACCTCCATGTCCAGAGCGTCCTTCACCTCCCCGAGCTCCTTCATCGCCTCACTGGCATCGATCAGCGCTAAACCTGGGAGGAAGGGATGAAGAATGGGGCAGAGTAAACGAACGGGTTCGAGAGGGTCAGGTGTCCTCTTCTAGTGTTTTTGTACTTCAATGCTGACTCAAAAGTCTCACAGAAAGAACTGTTTAAACGTCTGAAAACACAGCTTGACTTTGGTTGCGCCTGATTTGAGTTGAATAAGCAGCCTTCTAGTGAACGCCAAGGATCTGTTGTTTTTAGAGTTCTTTACTGACTAGTTCATGTGTGTTTGCAGTTGAATAGATGTTTTGTGCCCATCACTGCTGGAATCCAGACTTCGTGTCCACAAGTTAGCTGACTAGCATAACAAGCTCAAATACATATAAAAGTATTAATGGTGATGATATTTGGCTTTGCAGATATCATCGTAGCACCACAATATGTGTCCACTCACCGAAGCAGGACTCCTCCCCTAACTCCCGTCCAAACTTCAACATGGCGTCTCCCAGGACGGTCTCAGCCTGCGGGTAACCCGGTCCTTTGTCCTGCCCCCTGATCTTCGACATGGTGTTGATCATACTCAGCTTGGCTCTGGATGCTGCAGGGCGGCAAGGGTCACATTATGAGTGACTGATAACGTTGCAGGCGGCATGTTGTGGCAGTTTAACTGTGTGTTTTATACCTGGATTAGGTTGTAGGTATTCTGTAGTTTTGGTCATGATGTCCAACACTGCTCTGCTGGTGATGTCCACCTTCTGCAGAGGAACACACATCAGGAAGATTGAGAGAGATAAAATGAAAAGGATTTACTCAGACTCAGAAGAGAACAGTTCAACATTTTGGGAAATACATTTATTTGCTTTCTGGCTGAGAGTTAGATGAGAAGATTGATGCCTGTCCGTTAAATATGAAGCTACAGCCAGAGCCGGTTAGCTTAGCTTAGCATAAAGACTGGAAACAAGGGGAGACAGCTAGCCTGGCTCTGTCAAATGATGACAAAATCCACCTCTAAAGTTCACAAACAGTCTTGTTTGTTTAATGTGTACAAAACCAAAGTGTAAAAGAATTCTCCGTTGTGTCTTTACCGTTACAATCTTTATGCTAAGCTAACTGGCTGCTGCCTGTTTATATTATTATCTCATATAACTCTCACTTATTGGCTGAAAGTAAAAAGTAGCTACCCTCACATCCAAAACCTCAACACTTCCTGCTGCTGCTTCACAGTAAAAGCCATCATCAGTTCTCTTCACTGTGAAGCAGTTTCAGCTTTAAAGCCCCTAAAAACGTGGCTTCAACAACAAGTATTCATAAGTAAATAAGCAAAAATCAAAGTTAAAAAACATCTTTAAGGTATATTATTAGGCTTCATCAGGACTGTGTGTTAATGGTTTGATCAGGTTTGATCAGGTTTGACCCACCGACTGTCATCAGATTCTCATTCAAACATTGCTCCACCCTGATTGGTGCACAGAACTACGTGACATCATTGTTTTCCAACTGAGCCCCGCCCACTCCAAACCAGGGAAAACAAGAAAAACTAAAATCTTTCACGTGAAGTAACTAATACATAAATATTATGTTGATGTAGGACTCCGTCGCTCAGAGTAAGAAGCTGATGGAGAAAATATGTTTTCAGGGTCTTTAAGACTTCAATAAAAATATTCTCATTTTCTTTAACAGAAATGTGACGGTGGTGTAGAAAGTGGACTAAACCAAGCATGTAACATGTAGTCACTTAATATGTACTGCAGTGGTTTCATTTCCATTAGGTTTATTAGATATTTACCTTTTCCATTTCTTTGAAGTCGTCATCGAGCTTGGTTCCTTCTGCACCTCCAACCTTCTCACTGACTTTCTGTAAAAGGAAACCCAAAGAAAGAGAGAATTAGGATGTCCTGTTCTGAAGGACTTCTATGTCTTAAACCCTCCCTGAGAGAAGAAAGACCGGACTGCTTTCAAAGTCCTGATGGGGAGATGAAAGTGAGAGTGGAGAGAGCTGCTGGAGGGCAGGAGAAGAAAAGAAGGTACATGAAATAAGAAACGTAGGAAAAAGAGACAGACGTCAGGAAGACATGGTAGAAACTGATACAGTTATAATCCAACATTAGAGGACGCTGAAAACAAGACTGCTCTGACCTTTAATTCCTCAGTATTACTGTTCATGTCATTAAAGTATCTTAAAGTGAGTCAATAACACTTTATTCAGGCAGCGAACGAGCAGATTTTATTCTCCGACAGATCCCTCTACAATAAAACCTCCTTCATCGAGGGCCAAGTGTCTCCCTGCAGACCAGCTTTCATGTTTTCCACATTCAGAGCCGATGAAGACGAGTTCAGAGGCAGCACGCCGCCTGAATCTGCACGCGGTGTCTCGATGAACCGTAACGTGGATTTATTGTATTTCATGAATATGAAGGTGTTAAGAGTTCTGCTCATCTCTTTACAGATATATGTATACATAATACATGAAAAGAGCCCCTTTACTGAAGTAAAAGTACCACACAAGTAACGATCCTGCATTCAAAACCTTCAAAGTAAAAGTATGTAAGTATTATTATTAAGTATAAAGTAGCATAAACTGGAAATACTCTGGTACAAGTACCTTGAATTTGTACTTAAGTCTGTTTAAGACACAACTCAAACTGAAGAATACCAAATCAAATCTGTATTATAGCGTCAAGTCAAATCTCAAATCCAAACGAGGGAACTTACGTCAGGACAATTGTAACCGGAATGTTTTAAGACAAAACACCTCCAACATTTTCCTTTTTCAACCCAAAGTCAAGTCTGCTGTAAATAAAACTCCTCTGCTGGGTGAACATAGCAACTGCTCAGCTAATGCTATAGGTAGCGTAGCCAGTGTTGGCTAGCATAAGTATGTTAGCATTACCATCAGTGTAGATTATTTTCATTACAGCTTTATAAATCAGAAATTCAGAAAACAGTGAAAAATCACAATTTCCTACAGCTCACGATGGCGTCTTCAAATCACGTGTTTTGATCCAATCAACTAAAACCGAAGATAAAACTATATTATTATTAAATATTAACGAGTGGAGCAAATAATGGAGCATCTGTCTGATTTTATTTAGACTTCAAACCTCGGATGCATCTTTCTTCTGCTCGGTCCGTCATCCTGACAGCAGAGTGACACCTCTCACTTTGTGATCGCCTCAGGTGGACTCACACACACACACACACACACACACACACACACACACACACACACACATGCAGTATATATCCTGCTGCTGCTGCTAATAATGATAATAATAATAATAATAATAATAATAGAGAAACTTAAGCTAGCAAATGATCATAACAGCATATAACAACATGTTTACCATGATAACAACTTTGAGTATTTTCTTTCACTTTATGCTACTTCTGCTCCACTATATACTACTGGAAAATATTGTATCCCCCCCCCCCCTCCACCAAAGCTATAGTTATAGTTATATACAGCTGTGGTTTAAGACAGAAGAGGTAAAATTATCCATTCATTCACAAAAAATGCAAAACTTAGACGAAAGTCTTGTTAAAGGCAGTGACTTCATTTACATTTTGATGCTAATACTTGTGTATTTTTACTTGAGTGTGATTTCGAATTCAGTACTTTTACTTGTAAAAGGAGTATTTGTACATTAATGTATTGGTACTTTTGATAAGTGACTGAAGGACCTGAATACTTCTTCCATCGCTGCACACGTGGAAGCTCATTATGCAGTCACTCAAACCAACATGACATGCAGCGTGTTGACTGATGCTGATGCTGTGTGTGTGTGTGTGTGTGTGTGTGTGTTTCTGGTCTCTGAAGCAGATGTCACACGTCTTCTTCATCAAACTAACAAACCATGTAAACACAAAGGTAAACATGCGTATGTTTATGTAACCGCATACACACCTGTGTGTGTGTGTGTGTGTGTGTGTGTGTGTGTGTGTGAGTTACTGCTCTGATAAAGGAAAATAAAGAGCGAGACAGATGGATGAGTGTGTGTGTGTGTGTGTGTGTGTGTGTGTGAGAGAGAGAAAGTAAAAAAAAAAGGTGTATTATAAAATGTAGAAAAACAATACAAAAACAAAGCAGGACAGAAAGTGAGAAGGAGAGACAGATGAGGGGAAAGATGCAGTTGCCATGGAGACAGGGATCCGACTGGGTCCTCTCATGTTTCCAAGAATCACACACACACACACACACACACACACACACACACACACACACACTTGTCTGTAAGGAACACTCAGTCTGGTTGCAGAGAGGTGTACTGACACACTGTTACATAACTCTCGGTCCTGTAGCGTTGGTATCGTCTACAGTTTCTCTCTTACTGTCTCTTCACGCTGCACTTGACGTCAGTTTGTTTCAGTCTGACCGGATTTCAACATTCAGGAGCAGCAACTGACGTTTTATTACACTTCACATGATGTCAGACCCAGAGAGGTGCCTTATAAATGAACGTTGCTACTACAAAAACATGAAGGATAAAACAACAAGTCTTTAGTCCTGGAAGAGCTGAGTAGTTTCTCATCTCAGAATCAGTGATGTATGTTAGTTTCTTTGTGACTATATACATGTATATATTGTATATATATGTATATGTATTAAATCAAAATAAAAACATTGCTTCTGCCCATACCTTTGTTTTCTTAAAACGAGTCTGCAGCCATGCTAGCGGCTATGTGAGGCTACACTAAGGCATAGCAGTTTGAGCTAAATGCAAACATGCTCACAGTGACAATGCTAACATGCTGATGTTAAGTAGGTATGATGCTAACCATCTTCATTGTGTTAGTTCGGTGTGTTAGCATGCTAACATGTGCAAATTAACACTAAACACAAAGTACAGCTGAAGCTGATGGGATGGGTTTTGCAGGTATTTGGGATAACATTGCCATGTAGTCAGTTAGCTAGCTTACATATGTTTACATTTTAGAAAATTAGCACAATTAAAAGTATGCCGAATTAGCTGTTAGCAGCTCCTGTTTCCAGTGTACTCATGGATGTACAGACAACTGTCACTGGATCACTGTGACGCTGAAGGAAACTTAAAAACATGATGATTGTCAGGCAAGTTCTGCAGTTAGAAGAAGCATCTTTTTTTCTTTGATTTCATGGCAAGTTATTTGCAATGGAAAGTCAAAGATAATCAAAAACAATATCCTCGAGAGGTTTTAGTCACACTGAACCTAAAAATATGTGTATCGTGTGTGTTGAGTTATGACTCAGAAAAGCACTTTTTTGACTCAAATTGCGCAATTAAACCCCCTTCGAGTCTCCCCCTGATGAGGTGAAGAAATACATAAACATTACAATGTTGTGGTGTCCTGCAGGGGGCGCTGTGCTGAGACACTCCCTGTGTCCTGTAGTGGATTATTTCCCCCCCACAAAGCCACAGAAAAGTGAAGCATTTAGTTTGGTGGCATTAACCGCACAGAATGGACCCATGGGTGCTGGCAGTGGAAGTCATTTCACACCCACCAACCCGCCTAAACACACACACACACACACACACACACACACACACACAGAAAGCAGAACTAACCACCTTTTAGACCACTGAGGCATTAACAAACCCCATCTGTTCTACATCTCTCTCCTCCTCCACAGTTGCCTGTTATCAGTTTCTCTCTTTTGTTTTTTGTGACTCCCACTTCTTCAGCTATATTTTCTCCGACCTCCTCCATCTCTTGCTCACTTGTCCTCAATCCTTCCGTCTTTCCTGTCGTCTCACGTCTTCCCTCTTTCTTCCTCTTTAACAGCGTTTTACATTCAGGACCTTTTTTTCTTTCCTTCCCGGTGAGTTCTACAGAAACATAATCGCAATTACAAGAGGAGGTCAAAGGTCAGAGGTCACTGTGCCCTGACAGCAGATGGAGCAGATATCCCTCCTCTCCAGCTGACATTAACCTTGTGTGGAGGAGAATTAGCCAATCAGGGGTAGAAATACGAAGCGGGGAGGAGAGGCTGGCAGCCGGAGCCGGTTCATCTATCAGTCTGAACGGCTGCCAAAACACTCCGACGCCATCTTGGACCGTAGATGGATAACAGACTGGATTGATGGCCAGCTCGGGCTATTTATCCAAAAATGTAATACGTCTGAAAAAAACTACTTTGGTGCGTTCAAGTGCTCACACAAAAAACAAAAAAAAACAGAAATGTGGACACTGAAGCATCCACAACTGTCCAGTCCAGTTTTAAGCTCATGTGAAGCTGAACAGAAACTGCAGTGTACACTGCTACTGTAGGGGTTGTTTTATGCTACAGGATTCAAGTGTCCAAGGTTAGAGTTTCTAACATTTCTGAGAAGCATTCGCTGTGTTTGCTCCCTCTTCCTCCTCCTCTTCCTCCAGGAGATTTTTAACTTGTATTTGTTTGTGTCTGACTGTGTGCACTCTTTGGAAAGCAGAATGATGCACTGTGGGAAGGAGGTGAAGAGGTTCAGCTGTCACCGCTGTTGCTTTTCGATTTCATCACCTTCTGTGTGAATTTGATTCAGACAAACCGGGAGAATCTACAGTGCCGCAGGTAATTAAGTGACGGCTGCAGTTTTACTTAAAAATGATGTCCAGTGGAGCTTTAACAAGATTCAGAGTCTCTAACAACCAGCTGAGATGTGCTCAGCTTCCCAGCCAGCGATGATTTTATAACAGAAAGAGTCAAACCTTTGTCCTTGAGCCAGGTTTCTACACACAGTCCACTGATTTTAATAGCAGCAGCGGAGGTTATATCATCAGAAGCAGAGGGTTGGTGAATGTTCAGGAAAATGATCCAAGAGAAGCATCCTTCCAGCTTTATGCATTTCTGAGGAATTATAATTCGTCTCCTCGCAAGTTACAGAGAGAAAATATGAGTTAATTACCAGAGAGAGGGAAAGAGGTTCAGTCCTGCAGTAAACCAGACTGAGAGCCACTAAAAGAGGCGGCAGTGATACTTTTCTATTATTTTATGACAAATCAGCATCAAAAGAGACGAAAAGAAAAGAGAGAGAGAGACAGACAGGAAAGAGGACAAATATGAAGGTGATGAAGACAGAATACATTTCCACCTGGTTCGTTATCTGTATCTACATTCATTATTATTTAAAGTCCACAGCCTTGAAGACTCTCAGTATATATAAAGTGTATAATTGTCTGAACTGCTGCTCTTCTTCTATGTTTTATTCATCCTTTAACCTATAAATGCTAAATGCTCCAATAGACTGAAAACCCCAAACAGGAAGCGACGTGGAAGACGCTGAAACACAGCTGAAGAGAACCTCCACAGTCAGTTCATCCATTGTCCATCCAAACATACTCATCAATGCAGCTTTGAGAGGACAAACTGTCCTGATCACAATGTGCTCTGCATCCATGTTCACCCGCGCTGATCCAGGTACAGATTTTAAGATGCTTTAGATCCAAATCAAAGATCTCCCGTCATTAAAAAGTCACATTTAAATGAGTGTGTAGCTTTAGCACACGTGTTTAACCCTGAAAGCTCTTACTTTGAAAAAGGTTGTACTGCTTTATGACACTGAGCCGTCATCCTCTTCTCAGCTCAAAACAGGAAAACAGGAAGAGAGAGGACATTAACTCCTTCCTGAAATCTGATCCCAAAACCTCTTTGAGTCGTGATCACAATCTGCGCTGCCTGATCTTCAAAGAGACTCTGAGCCAGATCGGATCAGGGGTTTGATGGTGGGGAGGAGGAGGAGGAGGGGAGAAGGGGGGGGGGGGCAATAGAAGAAGAAGACAGGAGAGGAGGAAGAGTGTTAACAGCTTCATGTGTTGCATTTTAATTCCTGCAGGTTTCACTTCTCTCATTTTCATTCAAGGCAGCGATGGAGAGACTCCAGCAGGAAGCCTCTGACCAGCTGCAGTGCAGCAGCTCAACACAAACACAGCACTCATGCATTATTCACAACAACAACAGAAGAAGAAGAGGAGGAGGAGGAGGAGGAGGAAGTCATCTCAGATAGATCCAAAGACACGACTCGGACTCTGATACAGAATGATCCTGTGAGAGCACAACATTTATCTTAAATGTCATCTTAGTAATAAGTGCGATTAATTAGGCCTGAGACACTTAATCAATGAGACAATCAATCGAAGGAATTAAGTGCAAACCGCCTTGAAAGCACATAACGAATAAACAGGAGCCACGTTTTTGTCCTCTTTTAAAAATGACACTTTTTTATATGCACTTCCTTATCTTATCTTTTTATAATGCTTTTATTTTGTTGGATTCTGTTTTTATTTTTGCACTTTGTAATTATGTTTTTAAAGGTGCTCTACAAATAAAATGTATGATTAATATTATTATTAGTATAAACAGCCTACGTTATTGCAACGTTATTGTCCTGTTAGCGACCAAGCTAACAAGCTCGCTAACTGTCCGCTTCCTTCTTCTGTTTTGAAATAAATGACAGACATCACCAAAAGCCAGTGAGCAGGAAATTGAGTGGCCTTTTCATTTCTTCTCAGGCCTTGAGACGCTCCTCTGGGTGTCGTGCTAATGCACAATCAATCGCTGATCAATAGCTGGGCTGTACGCAACGAGCCGCGCGTGCCAGAGATCCATAACTACTCGAGTTTATGGACAAACACAGAACAGCAACATGCATTTCCTCTTTTTATACACTTTGCAGTCAGTAAAGTCACTGATAATAAACTGTAAACTAATGAGACATTATGGACGATATTTTGTATACGATATATTTTAATTAATCTTTTATTTTATGTGTCTTACTGAGCATGTTAGCATGCAGACGTTAGCATTTAGCTCAAAGCATCACATTTTCTGAGCAGCTTCACAGAGCAACAGAGTAAAGCAAAATGCCCTTTTATATCAGGGTTTGTTAAGAACATGCTTCATCATCACCATCATCATCATCAGCAGCAGCAGCTGGTGTTCTTGCCCTCTTGAGACTCCATGCTAGTGATGCTGCAGGGTGTCCAGTAAAATGAGTCTCTCTTCTAACTGTATGTGTATCTTCATACTGTTAACAGGCCTCAGTGGCTTTAATTCATGTCATGTGTGTGTGTGTGTGTGTGTGTGTGTGTGTGTGTGTGTGAGACGACGAGTTATATAACAGGTCACTTGTTACTACTGTAACACACACACACAGAAAGGATGTCACATGACACACAGCGACTTGGCGGTGGGACAAAGTGTGAGCAGAGAGACGAGATGTTCAGACGGACCAAGAGGAGGCAAAGAAAATCTAACATGAACCATCGAAGCGTCTCAGACGTCAGACGCTCTCACACTGGATGAATCTTTCCATTCAACTGTCTTCATACAGTCAACATAAAGTGTATTCCAGCTCCACTCATCAGTGTGGAGCTGCTGGCTGTGAAATGACTGTGTGTAAATATTCCTGACAAACTGATGAAGATAACGGATCAGCTGCTTCGTAATGAGCAACACAATCCTGTGGTTCTCTAAACTAAACTGGGGCCTTCTGGGAAACATCGTACAGGAGTGAGGAATAACCACAAACCACTTTTAAAGCAATAATCAGCCACTGTTTCGCGTGAATAAATAGGTTTTGTTTTTCTGTATCACAAGCCCATGCAAGAGAGAATTCATAATGTTTCACTTTTTAGAAATGGAATATGAGACCTTTTGCTTTATCATGATCTCATTGTTTGTTTGTTTAACCCTTTTCCCCATTTACAGCTGCTATACCTCCACCTGAGCTGCTACGCCAGGATTTTAGAAATACTGACATCAAGAAGCCAAATTCCTCCATCAGAATCCAACCACCTAAGACATTTGTGATCACCAACCAAACTCCATAACATTTTTGGTGTATTTAAAAAAAAAATTTCTGTAATTTTATGTCTCTGCATTGTGGGAAACATGTCCTTTTCTACACTGTTATTCTAGGAGAGAATCCTAAATCCCTTTTAAATTCAAAGGAATGGTTAGACATTTTGGGAAACACACTTACTCGCTTTCTTGCAGTTTCCTCTAACTGTTTCCAGTCTTTAGGCTAAGCTAAGCTAATGAAGCTAACGAAACTCAACATGTTTCAGCATCTATAATGAAAGAGTTATTCTCCTGGCTGAGACGTTTTGTGAGCGGTCAGCCCTCCAACGCTCCGCTCTGACTCAACATTCACATTATAAGACGTCTCCATTCAGAATAGGAAAGTGCTGGAGCCCCACAGGGCCGCCCTGTTGTGGCTCTTTAGAGCGGCACTCAGGATTGATGGGGCAATAAAAACGCCCAGCAAAGAGACACAAACTCAGAAGGCAGCTGTAATATAGACAATTACTCTGGACTGGGTACTGGGAGCTGGGAAGAGCAGCAGAGAGAGAGGGAGGGAGTGGGAGGGAGATGAGACAGACTGATGCAGATACATTAATATGCATTCAGAGATACGTTCACTACGTCTTCATAATGTGACAACACAAACATATATATGAAGAGGAGGAGCAAGAAAAAACAGACAAAAAGAAAGAAAACTGTTTCTCCTTTTCTCTAGAAGATGAATAATCTTCAACCACTGCAACCAGTTTGTTGTCAGGCTGAACACACACACACACACACACACACACACACACACACACACACACACACACACACACACACTTCGACCTCTCTGATATCTTTAGAGACGAACAGACCATCGACGTCAGCATCGACGCGTCAATGTGTCATTTTAGCTGCCAAACAGTGCTTTTATTTTGAAAGGGGAGCGCGGGGTCAGAGCGTTGGGAGGAAAAATCAGTGACATGCAGAGGTGGCTGCCATTTTGTTTTTAGAAGAATACGTGCAGATGTAAATAAAAGCTGACCTGAAACAAACTAAAAGAACGCCGCTACTTTTTCTACTCAGTGGACTCGTTTACACGCTCAGATAAAATGGCGGACAGTAAAGGTAGTGTGCTGCGGAGTAAACAGGAAGTGATTTCGGACACAGACGTTTGATTCATTGCTGATATAAAAATGTTGTAAGAAATCTTGCAATCTATCAATATCAGAAAAATATTCTTTATATCACGATATTGATTTTGCTGCCCGGCCCCCACTCTCTGACGTCCAACATTTGTGGCTCCGCCCCTGATGTTTAAACCAACCAATGAGAGTGTTTCTGCCTCCAGGAGCAGCTCAGCTTTATTGATTTTAAAAAGGAGGATGTGAATTCCTTCAGTGGCTGCAGCTACATCACCAACACCAGAAGCAGCTGGCAGCGAGAGGTCAGAGGTCAGAGGTCAAAGGTCGAGGGGCGTCGAGACAATACATTTGATAAATACACCTGAAAGCAAAAGGTAGTGGACACAGGAAGAGACGAGAGACGCTCCCTGACTCTGTTTCTCCGTCACGTGCAGTGGCCTCAAGGTTGATCAATTATTGAGAGAGCCAACCAGATCACAGTGTGTGTGTGTGTGTGTGTGTGTGTGTGTGTGCGCACGCATCACGCCTGCTTTCTCTTCACATGTGTGTCGTTGCCACGACAACACCACCCCCCCCCGACACGGACAGGGTTGTGTTTGATCAGGAAGCAACAGAGAAAGACAGTCGGACTGATTCAGATTGTTTCCTTATTCGTTCTTAATAATATCAAACTAAATATTATGATTATTGAAAAATATGAATTACTAAAAATGTAAACGTTTTTGTGCAAATTTCCTGTCATTGCTAAGTACGCAGATTTTAATTTAGACTTTCTCTTATTTTTACTTCCATCTCTTGAGCTTCCTCCCTTTCTGTTGCCATAAATTCTCAAATAAAAGCCAGAAATCAAATAACAAACTCATAATCTCTAAAACTGAGAAAATGAAGATGTGATAAATAGATAAATATGACATAAATATGACATTATGATGATGATGATGATGAAGTCTGCAAACTGACTCACTTACTCAGTGACATAGTTTGCTAACATTAGCTACATAAGCTAATGGTTAAGCTGAACTGAACATTATTGCTTATGAATCCTCTTTAAAGTGCTCAGGAAAACATTTAATTTGAGCGTCCACATTTCCAAAATAAGATCTGCCGATGAAGACCAACTGATATGATCGAAGGCTTTAGAGCAGCTACTAAATGGACCTTGTGGTGAGATTTTCTCAACTGTCGTTTCCAACAGTCACTAATTATGTCCAATTACTTCTCTTAATTGCCACCGTCAATAAAACTCAGCACCTGCAGATGTTTCACATTAAAAGCCCATTTGTAAAGAAGGTTGTACCATTGTTGTAATAATGTTTTGTTTTTATATTTTTCTTTTACATTTCTGAGTAAATATGGTATTTTGTAAAGAAGTGCTTTTTTTATAAAAAAAGTTTGTGTTGTTTCAACTTTCTCTCTTCTAACATTTTTTTCCTTAAAAAAGACAACGATAATGTTGTTGTTTACTCGGCATCTATAGATCACATGACCTATAGATCGGTCATGTGATCTATAGGTCACATGAACCACCAACATATACAAGGAAACCAGAAACAGCCCCAGAATTAGGATTATTAAGCCTTTTGAGCCACAGCAGGGCTTTTAATGTGAAAGATCTATAACAGTGACAAAAGGGGGGAAAATAATTACTGAATGAAAAGAATATATCTTATAAAAAACAGGAAGTCTTCTTACTAAAATATCATGAAATAAAAGCCACTATTTGAGAATGTAATTTCTCCTCTACTTCCTCTCCACCTTCCACTTGCCCAGTCTTACATTTGGTCTTATTTGTTCCTTCGTCCTCTCTCTCCTCTTCCTCTTCCTCTGAGCATTTCATCTCTCCTCGTCTCTCCATCTATCTTCTTATCCCTCTCTCATGTTTTATTCAGCCAGATGGACTGAGGTGTCCCATTTCCTGCCCCTGCTGGCAGAGGTGGCAGCGGCAGCCATGTTGGTCTGGGGCAGCGTGACTGAGCAGTCGGCCTCACGCTGCCACCACTTGCTAGTTTTCATTATCCATCTGTCAAAACACGAGTACAGCAGAACCACAGGTATAAACATGCGACAGGAAGTTGGCGTTCATATCGACTTTAAAAATTCATGCTGATTCACCATCGACAGCCAATAAGCTCACACCTGAGAGCACAATCCCAATCAAGAGAGAGCAAGTTAAAACCACTTCCTGGTTAAATAAAGGTTACAGTTATCTGAATTCACTGACGCCCTCATAAAACTGAGCTAATCCTGGTTCTCTGACACAAGCTTGCTCTTGTCAAAGCTGCCAAAAGAAGAATTCTGACTCAAATAGATAAATTAGAGGCCTATTATTTGTGTGTATATTTCAGTATTTATGTTCATTTTCCTTAAAGTTATAAAGTGTAAAATTCCAGTCCTGGAATGTGTGTTTTAATAGTCCAGGTCCCAGAGGTCCATTCAAAACAACATGTGTAACCGTCACTGGGAGCAGCTGCTGTGTCAGAAAAGCAACAGAAGAAGAGAAATCTGTTTACAGTGCAGCCAAACAAACCGCGTAATACTGAACTCCTCCAATACTGTCTTCTTCATGAAGCGAACATGAATCCTTTGTGCAGCGTCTACATACATATAGAGGCAACTACAGGATGTAAACATGTCGGACGGCTAATAAATCGAGTTTGATGTGAAGCAAACAACAAGCTGTGAACCCAACTTTTACATACAGTAACGTGTTAGCAAACAGAGCAGACAGAGCAGCGTGATTCTCCACGTGGAGTCTTCGCTCTGTCTCCTCCACCTCCGGAGGGAAACATCTGGCTCTCCAGCTGCTAAATGCTGCACGATGTTCAGCAGCTCGTCTCCGGCTGAGTCTGTCTGCTGCCGAGCGGCTCGCCTTTGTCTCTGAACACGACGCAGCCGAGAGACAGTTATCTGCACGTTCATCGCTGTGAGCGAGTTATTCCGTTGTCTTTTGAACCATTGTTTATTTAAAAATATTGATAATGTACGTTTTTTTATGTATGACCAAATGACCAACATGAGTCGACCTTTAAATCTGAAGCCTTTCTTATTATTTGTGTTTTATTTTTCTCATCTTTTAACCTGTAATTACTTTGTGAAGCTACAAGTTGTGTTGTGCCAGCGCTGCATATAATCATCTGTAATTATCCATCACCTCTGCTACACAACATCCACCCCGTTGCCCCCGGTTACAGGTCCGGTTTGCTTTGTGTGTGTGTTGCACTCTGCGTGGCGCAGCCATGAATAAACCATGTAGATGAACCAGATCACAGCGGCCAACGTCTCGAAGGTTAATCAACACCAGAGAGACGACCGATCGGGTTCAGATTTCGATTCACACCGACAGAAACAGATAGATGTAGATCCAGACGGATAAGTAGATTCCCTCTCTCCCGGTTTCCAGAGTTACCGGTCTCTGACGTCTCGTGCCCCCCCCCTCTTTCCGTTAACGTCTGCTGTTGATTCACAGATCTATTTCGGGCCTCGCCCCCGCCCGCTCAGCCTCACATTGTTGACATCTCTCCTCAGAGACGCCGCCTCGTCACATCAAACATGAGATTCATTTATTCGAACCTGATCAATATCAGATCCAGATATGATTCATATCTATCTTTGTATCTGAATGAAAGGATGAAGGTGGTGAGCCTGATACATCTTCTTCCTCTGCGCCATAAAAACTATTAAAACATCCATGAGCCACTCTGTTGCACTGACATGTTCCTTTAAAATGTCAAATGAGTACAAGAGTTTGGTTTATGACTAAATACATCCCCATCACAGCTGTACTAATTAGCAAATGTTAGCATGCTAATATTATATCAAGTCGAGTCAAAGTGCTGCAGAGACCCGGACAGGACAAAGTCAAGGTCCACCACATCAGGAGGATTCAAGTTAGAAGTATTACAGTAATAGAAAGTAGCCTGAAGAGAAAAGACTACAAGTACTTCACATTTGTACTTGAGTAAATGTACTTTCCACCTCTTGTGTTTCACAGTTCATGTTGTCCTCTCTCTGTCTGAGCCTCCAGGACGCTCTCTGTCTCTGTCTCTGTCTCTGCTGCTGCTGTACTTTTTAGTTTTGTTTCCTGTCCTGCTGCAGTGACCCAGTTTCCCCCTCGGGGATCAATAAACATCATCTCCTCTCTTTATCAGCATCGCTTCGTCTGACAAACACAACAAATGGAAGGAATTTGTCCTGTTGACGGGCGGGACAAAAGACAGACATGAAGGAAATGGATTCTTCAGTCGTGTGGTTTTGTTTCTAGCCTTCATTACACTTTGGGATTTAAATGAGGCTATTTATTTACTTTTTATCAGTAAACAACTAACTTTTCCAGGTACGTCACAAATATATGGTGCGAGATTGACATGACAAAAATCAGAGTAATATTAATGGAGTTTGGTGGGGAAAGAAGCACAGTCTGCTTTTATACTGAATATTCTGCAGAGTGGAGACATTATGGAGCGACAGAAGACGGATGAATGACTACAGGGTGAAAAGAAAGATGGGGAGACGGAAAAATGATGGAGGGATGAGAAATAAGAGATAAAGGTAGGAAAGGACAATTGTGAGGGAAAGAAAGGTGGCGTAAAAAAAGATGAAGGGGTGATGGAGGATTGGTGGCGCCATAAAAGAAGATGGAGGGATGAATGAAGTTTAGAATGAGGACAGACAGATGTGGGATGGACGGACGTTTAGACGGATGTAAAGATGGACAGATGGATGTAAAGGAGGATGGAGGGAATTCCCTGTTGTGTGCAGCAACAGCCAATCAGCTGTGCAGACACACACACACACACACACACACACACTTTCAACTCCTGTTACGTAATATTACATCCCTGTGTGTGTGTGTGTGTGTGAGGGGGTATACCCTGATTTTGAATGCACACCCACACGAAAACACCGCGAGACAGCAGCCTGTATTTCTCCACATATCGTGTTTACACAGAGAGGAAATATTAATTTATCTACAACCTGAATGTAAATGGGACCATTTGTGTTGTATATCGGTGCCTTGAGAGGAAGCACAGTGTTTACTTCACTGTCGCTCCGTCAATCTCCATCAGACAGCAAACACAAACTCACCTGCGTGGCTTTATGGAACTGCTTTTTCAACCCCGCGACAGACATCACTTCGGTGGCGGAGGAAAAGAAAATACAGGCGGAATGAGATTTAAAAACACACACAGGCTCTATGTGAACGCGACCGAGCGAGAGCTAAAAATGGCGGTAAATCCTCCGGTTAACGGTCACCAGGCGTCGATATTGTCCGTTTATTTTGGTCAAATTGATGGTGGAGACGGAAGGAGATGATGGCCAGACCAAACCCAGCTGGATCTATTTTCAGTCTGAGAGAGAGAGAGACACAGAGAGAGAGCGGGAGAGAGAGAGAGAGAGACACAGAGAGAGAGAGAGAGAGAGACAGAGAGAGAGAGAGAGAGACAGAGAGAGAGCGAGAGACAGAGAGAGAGCGAGAGAGAGAGAGACACAGAGAGAGAGCGAGAGAGAGAGAGAGAGAGACACAGAGAGAGAGAGCGAGAGACAGAGAGAGAGAGAGAGAGACAGAGAGAGAGAGAGAGAGAGAGAGAGAGAGAGCGAGAGAGAGACAGAGAGAGAGCGAGAGAGAGAGAGAGACAGAGAGAGAGCGAGAGAGAGAGAGAGAGAGAGCGAGAGAGAGAGAGAGACAGAGAGAGAGCGAGAGAGAGAGAGAGACAGAGAGAGAGCGAGAGAGAGAGAGAGAGAGAGCGAGAGAGAGAGAGAGACAGAGAGAGAGCGAGAGAGAGAGAGAGAGAGAGACAGAGAGAGAGCGAGAGAGAGAGAGAGAGACAGAGAGAGAGAGAGAGAGAGAGAGACAGAGAGAGAGCGAGAGAGAGACAGAGAGAGAGCGAGAGAGAGAGAGAGAGAGAGACAGAGAGAGAGCGAGAGAGAGAGAGAGAGACAGAGAGAGAGAGAGAGAGACAGAGAGAGAGCGAGAGAGAGAGAGAGAGACAGAGAGAGAGCGAGAGAGACAGAGAGAGATTTTTTTTGATTTTTGAAATCAACTTTATTAGCCGCTCTTCAAATGTACACAGCGTACATTTAAAAGCCTAATAAATTACATTAAAAAACCTTCCAGAAATAAATAAATAACTTAGACGAGCACATCTCCATAGCTGAGTTCTCCCTCTGCCACAGAACAGAGAACCTTTTTAAAACCCCAGACCTGCTGGAACGAGTCCAGGTCACCTGCTGCCTTATAAAAGCTAAAATCAACCAGGACTCTGGACTTGATCATCTTCACACACACAGGAACAACATCAACGATCAACCCGTCCTCCACCATCCTCCTCCGGCTCACATACACCGCCATCTTGGCCTGTCCTAAAACAAAGTTTAAAACCTGGCATTTGTGCTTGTGCTGGCGAGTGTATTTAAAACCACAAATAAAAATCTGTTTGTTAAAAACCTCTCCACATCTGGTAAAAACAGTTTGTAAAAACAGAAACAGTGCAGAAAGACGGTGACACTCATAAAAACAGTGAAAGACAGTCTCTCTTTGGTCACAAAATGGACATTTGTCCTCCACAGATGGATTGATGACCGACACAAAGGAGTTCACTGCTAAAATTCCATGAAGGATCCTCCACTGCAAGTCAGCATGTTTTTTTGACAGCGGAGGTTTGTACAAAGACCTCCATGAAGGTCTTGATCTGGGATCCAGACCCAGGTAACTCCTCCATGGAGTGTCAGTCTGTCCGTTTAATTTGTCTCTGTTCAAAGTTTTTACCATTAGTTTGTAAAAGGTTTTTCCTGAGGCCCCCTCCAGGGAGGCAGGATTTACAGGCTCCATCAGAGGTCCGCTACAGTTTTTATAATCCGGGGCCAGGCAGATGGCAGGATACGGATCCTCTCTGTTTGGAACGACTGTACCGTTGATAAAAGAGTTTAAAAGTAGGCACTCTTGTCCTGTCAGTTTGCGTCTCCAATGCTCCAGCAGCTGCTCGGTGACTCGGACGGATCTCAACCCCAACCGAGCGGCCAACCTAGCGGGGTCCTCCAGCCGAGGCCCAGACAGCTCCACTACCTGTCCCAGCGTGGAGACCCCTGCAGTCTGCAGCAGTCTGGACAGTGTGGCCCCTCCCCAGCTGGGACAATCCAGCCAAGTGCCCAACAGGACGGGTTCCTGTAGGAGCCAGTACAGGGAACCTGCCTTCTCCTGTCTCTGTTTCTTCAGCAGGTTCCACACCCTAAAAACACTCTTATAAAAACCCGGCAGGGACAATGTGCTCATCTCGGTGGTATCCATTAAAAACAGGTTAAAATCTAGACCCAGGTTGTTAAAACGTTTCAGAATGCAACAGGATAAAGGTCTCCACAGAGTGTCCTCTGGTCCAGTAAGCAGTCTTTGTAAGAATTGGAGGCGGAAAGCAGCGCCCCTGCTGGCTAAATGGACCAGGCCCTGCCCCCCCTCCTCCTTAGGAAGGAAGAGGACACTCTGTGGGACCCAGTGCATCCTGTCCCAAAAAAAATCAATTAAAACTCTCTGTATCTGAGCCAGGAGAGAAACTGGAGGATCGACGCAGGCCAACCGGTGCCACAGGGCAGATGAAACAAGGTTGTTTAAAATCAAGGTACGGCCTCTGTAGGACATCTTTGGTAACAGCCACTTCCACTTTGAGAGCCGCCCTTTCACCTTTTCAAGGACATCGTCCCAGTTCTTCCTTGTGAAGGCCTCATCGCCGAGGAAAACTCCCAGGTATCTGAGCCCTCCCTTCCTCCAGACTAAAGCACCAGGGAGCCTGAGCCGATCCCCCAGCCCCTCCCCCACCATCACAGCCTCGCTCTTCCCCCAGTTTACCTTTGCAGATGAAATAAAACCAAACTTGTTTACAGCGTCTGCTAAAATGTCCACATCTCTTTGTGTATTGACCAGCACAATAAGGTCATCAGCATACGCAGACAACTTAAAAGGCACATTACACTGAGGGAAACACACACCACTAAGATCATCTCTCAGTTTGTGAAGCAGAGGCTCGAAGGCTACAGAATACAGCATGCCAGAGAGAGAGCATCCCTGTCTCACCCCCCTCCGGATGTTAAAAGGAGCACTCAGGCCGCCATTTATTTTCAGGACGCTCAAAATGTCACTATAGAGAACCCGTATCTTGGCTATAAAGCCTGGGTTGAACCCAAAGGCAGCCAAAGTCTGCCATAAGTACTGGTGTTCAACCCGGTCAAAAGCCTTTTCCTGGTCTATGGAAATAAGACCGGTGTCTATAGCCAATGAACTGGAGAGTTCCAAAACATCTCGAATTAAAGTGACATTGTCACTTATGAGCCTGCCGGGCACACAGTAAGTCTGGTCGGGGTGGATGATGGACGCCATCACCTCTCTCATCCTCAAGGCCAGAGCTTTGGACAGGATTTTATAATCCGTGCACAGCAGAGAGACCGGTCTCCAGTTCTTGAGGTCCTGTAGGTCTCCCTTCTTGGGCAGCAGAGTGATGACGGCCCTCCTGCAGCTCAGAGGTAGTCTCCCTCCCTGGAGACTGTCTGTCAGGACCTCGAGCAGGTCTTCTCCTATTTCAGACCAGAAGGACTTATAGAAGTCCACAGGAAGGCCGTCCATCCCCGGAGCTCTGCCGCTCTGCAAACTCGCCATGGCTGTGAACAGCTCCTGCAGAGTTATGTCTGCCTCCAGGTGACGGTTTGCTTCTATACTTACCTGAGGGAGACCATTGAGGAAACTGCTGTGCACATCTGGATTATGTGACCATTCACTCTTAAAGAGGTCTCTGTAGAAACCGGCAGCAAACTTCCTGATCTCAGACGAGTCTGAGATCTCCGAGCCGCTACCCGATCGTAAAGCATGAATGATCTTCCTTTGTCCATTTTTCTGCTCCAACCCAAAGAAGAACTGAGAGGGGGCGTCCATCTGTGAGATGTTCAGGAAACGAGACCTGACCAGAGCCCCCTGTGCCGTAACGCCCAGCATGCTGGCTATGGCCGACTTTTTGGACTTGAGGGAGTCTAAAAGCCCTCGATCTCCTGTAGACTCTGCTAAAGTCTGCAGTGCTACTACCTCCGTCTCCAGATCCTTCATAGACCGGGTTATGTCTCTAGTGACATTGCGAGTGAACTGCTGGCAAAGTTGTTTAATTTGCACTTTGCCAAAATCCCACCACTGCTGAATACAGCTAAAAGCAGGTTTGCTCTCTCTGTGGGAACACCAAAATAATTTAAAAGCAGTTCTAAAAACCTGGTCATTTAAAAGAGCCGTGTTAAAATGCCAATAGGCGCTATTTAAACGAACATTCTTTATAAAAACAGAGCAGGAGACAAGACAGTGATCAGAAAAGCCCACAGGCTGAATGTGACTTCTCTTAAAAATGTTCACATGGTGATTAAAACAATAGAGGCGGTCCAGTCTGGCCAGAGATAAAACATTTCCTCTTGAGTGACTCCAGGTGTACTGCCTGTTATTCCTGTTAAAACCCCTCCACACATCAGACAGCTCATGTGTCTCAATGAGCTGCCTGATCCTGCAGGACGAGGCAGGATGAGGCTCAGGATGATTCCTGTCCAGGTTCGGACTTTCTGTGCAATTAAAATCACCCCCTAAAAACAAAAAATCATCGATGCTACAAGCTCTGACGGTATCAGATAAAATGTTTAAAAATGCCACCCTGTCCACCCCATTGGTGGGCGCGTAGACATTTAAAAACACTAACTTTACCTTTTCAAAAAGAGCTTTAACTTTCAATAAAACACCTGGAATAATTTCTTCCACTTCGTAGGAAACAGGTAAAAAACTTCTGGCAAATAAAATCCCCACTCCTCCACTGCAGCTGGACTTGTGGCTTAAAATGACACCCCCATTAAAAGCCCTCCTCCAGTCACTCTCATTGTCTTTGGTGCTGTGGGTTTCCTGTACAAACATCACGTCCACTTTCTTTAACTCCATTAGTTTAAA